>NW_028254964.1:0-79903 GCF_964263255.1 Lissotriton vulgaris
CTCTTTTTCAAGGACTGAGGCAGCCCTCATAATGAAGGCGTCTAGAGTCCCCCTAACAGAACCTCCCCCCAACGAAGGCCTACCTATACCACCACTAAGTCTACTCATAATTAAATGCCCTCAGTAGAAAGGGAAAAAAGAAAATATCAGAAAAGCCCCTGCGGAAATCCTAACTTACTTCCTAAATACTTGTAGGAACACCAATATAGCTAAGCAAACAACTAAACAAGTAGGGGTCAACAACTCACAATGAGTTTGCGCTATGTGTCCCGGTCTCTAATGTAAGTGGTGTGGCCCAGCCCAGCCTCGGCCTGCCCCGGACGGCCACAGACAGTCCCGCCCTTATCCCGGGCTTCGCCCGGGCTCGTCCCACGCGCGTCCCGCGATGCGCGGAAGTAACCTTGATGATATAGGGGCGCTTAGGCGGGGCTAATTAGGGGAAGAGGCACCAGCTGGCAGCAACAGAGTATGCTGGTCCTCGCAGTCCCCTGCACCCGCAGTTATCCTTTCCTTTCCCCTGTCGATCACTAGTTCCAGCCCAGGTTCAAGGACCAGTCAATGAGGCAGCAAAGTTCAGGGACACACAGGAACACGCAATGAAGGGCTCCAGCAGCAAAAACGGCTCAGAGTAACACACGATGAAGGGCTCCAGCAGCAAACGGCACCGCGACGCGGGGGCCTTAAGATGTTATGTATGCTGCGAGCGGCAGGCGGGGCTAATTAGGGGAAGAGGCACCAGCTGGCAGCAACAGAGAATGCTGGTCCTCGCAGTCCCCTGCACCCGCAGTTATCCTTTCCTTTCCCTTGTCGATCACCAGTTCCAGCCCAGGTTCAGGGACCAGTCAATGAGGCAGCAAAGTTCAGGGACACACAGGAACACGCAATGAAGGGCTCCAGCAGCAAAAAAGGCTCAGAGGAACACACAATGGAGGGCTCCAGCAGCGAACGGCACCGCGACGCGGGGGCCTTAAGATGTTATGTATGCTGCGAGCGGCAGGCGGGGCTAATTAGGGGAAGAGGCACCAGCTGGCAGCAACAGAGAATGCTGGTCCTCGCAGTCCCCTGCACCCGCAGTTATCCTTTCCTTTCCCTTGTCGATCACCAGTTCCAGCCCAGGTTCAGGGACCAGTCAATGAGGCAGCAAAGTTCAGGGACACACAGGAACACGCAATGAAGGGCTCCAGCAGCAAAAACGGCTCAGAAGAACACACAATGAAGGGCTCCAGCAGCGAACGGCACCCGGATTGAGGAATATAATCAATGGTGCTCTTAACATGATTACCCAAAAAGGTTGGAACACAAGCATTGTCCAACTGACAAATAACACTTGAGAAATATAAATTATACTTTAACATTAATTAATTTGATGCCTCACCATAAACGGTATGCTTAAAATGATTGAAATCATTATTTGGATTACTAAATCCATATACATGTGTGTCAAAGTGTTCCCCAGCCCAAATTGGATAAACAATACATTTGGATTTTTGAAGAAAACCCTCTATAAGTTCATACAATTGATCAATTACATCAGTTATGGTTGATTTAATATAGTATAACAAAATTGATAAGCAAGATATCGGGTTCAATCGGGAAGGATAGAAGGGTGTCCAGAAAATAAGGGGAGGACCAACATTCCAAAAATTTAAAGTCAGTAATTTTGACGGAAAAGAAAGTAGCAAGTCCTCCTTAAGGGCTTCCGGCCTTGGACAGTGTTGCTGGCTGGAAACAGGAGTAATATCCATCAATGTGAAATATTTCTGTCAGCCAGGTTTCTTGGCAGCATATAATCCAAAAGATGATCATCAAATTGTACCATCCAAATTAAAAAAAATTGCGCGACCCCCGCAATATTCCCTGAAAAGGTAATAAGGACATTTCCAGTGGGGCGTGATGTTTGAATTATGGTTAATGTGGCTGCTGTGTTCTATGAGATACTGTTTCAGGATAGACGTCCTGGGTAGTTAACAATTGCCCTTTACCTAGAAGTGGGAGCACTTCCTGATTTGGAGGGTCACGGTCAGCTACCCCAGCAACAGAAACGAAATTAATATGGCATCAATCTTAATCTTCCAAAGAGGCCAATGATTCAAAAACATTGTCTGGAGGAAATAATACAGTCAGTGTTCACTATAACATTTGCACTTGGAAGCATAGATGGCCTGTAGAAGTAACCCAAAGTCCACACTTGTATAGAACCTGGGTTGTAGTTGCCTACCAAAAAAAAAGTTTTGGGATTTACACAGCACTGGCGATCTAAAGTTGATAAACACACAATCTCGGTTTGTCTCCTTTTTGACCGGGCGTATACAAGTGGTTCTTCAGATGACAGGTGTGTGAACCAGCCAGCTTTACTTTTTTAGGCAATATATTGTTTTATTCTTCAAGCCAAAGTAATCTTCTTTTTTTGTGCAGGATTTCCTTTCTGTCTTGCTCCATCACCCTTTTTAGACAGTTTTCTACCACCTTAGCTGGATATTTTCTTTTGAGGAATCTCACCGTGGCTTTTTTGCTGTGTTTTTCAAATTCCTGCTTATTTGAGCAGTTTCTTTTTAATCGCATAAACTCCCCATAGGGGATACTCCACTTCAATTTATCATTGTGGAAACTCTGTCGATGTAAGATTGAATTAGTCGCTGTTTTTTGCGATGTAATGTGGTTTCCAGTTGGTTTTTGTCAATGTAAATCTCTGTATAAACACAACTCTTTCTGTGCTCATTTCGAAAGTGAATTTCAGATTGGTGGGAGTATTGTTTAGTTTTGCAAAATATTGTTCGAAATCAGCCTGTGTGCCATTCCAGATGATTAAAAGGTCGTCAATAAACCTTAGCCACAAAATAATTTTTTGCTTCCACTCATAATTCTCTGTTTTCCATGCTTCATTCTGTTCATACCAACCCATTGTAAGGTTTGCATAGTTTGTGGAAAACGAAAAGCCCATGGCACAGCCTCGCGTTTGTTTGTAAATCTGCTTATTAAATAAGAAGACATTATTGTGTAGGCATAGCAAAATCTTTTGGTTTAGCATTTTGTTGTGCTCTCTGTATTTTGTTTCTTTTCCCCAGGTAGTATTTACACGCATTTATACCTATTTGATGTTCAATGTTGGTATACAATGAAATGGTGTCCATTGTGATCAATTTATAGGATGGTTGCCAGACCACATTTTCAAGTTTTTTCAGAAGGTCAGTCATGTCCTTTAAGTAGGATTTAAGGTCTTTCACTAGTGGAGCCAGGAATTGATTTATGTCGTTTGAGATTCCTTCTAGTAGTGAATTATTGGCCGACACAATAGGCCTGCCCGGTGGTTTTTCTTGATTCTTATGAACCTCCGGTAGGCAATAGAAAGTGGGTAATGTTGGAAATTTGTTGCCCATGTATTTGTGTTCTTCTTCACTTATTAAGCCCAACTGAATGAAGCCATTCTCCAAGATGAATTGTGATTTTATTTTGCAACGCCTTTGTTGGATCTTGTTCTAGTAGTTGATAATAACTTACATCCTTCAGTTGGCGTTGGGCTTCCTACACATATATGCTTTGTTGATGATCACAATATTACCTAATTTATCTGCAGGTTTTATTTCTATATTTTTGTCTTCTGCCAATTGTTTCAAAATTTCCTTTTCTTTTCTGGTCAGGTTGTTGTGTCTTTTCTGTTGTTTTATTTTGTATAGGTATTCCAATACTAGTTCTTGGAATACATCAATTCTGTTTCCTGGTGGTAATGTCGGGTTGAATTTGGATTTTTGTTTTAAGCCACTCTCACTGGCTCCCTCCATCTCCATTGTTTCTTCTACTGCTATCAATGCCTGTTCCTCTTGTGATAATGTTGTGGTGCCCATTGTCATTAAGGTATTCAGCCCTTTCATGTCTTCCACATTGAGCGCCATGTCTGGCTTTCTGCTGGGTTGTTTAGTTTGTGTGGATTTTTCCGCGTACATTTTTGCCAGTTTTAGCTTGCGAATGTATTTATACAGATCAACTCGCGTTTCTGCAAGGTTCATGTGTGAGGTGGGGCAGAAATGTAATCTTTTTTTCCAATATGTCGTTTTCAGTTGCTGTTAGAGTTCTTGTTGAGAGGTTGATTATGTTCAGTTCATGTGTATTTTGTTCTGAGCCCATTATCGTCGGGGTTGTCTCAATCTGTCCTTCGACCATGAGTCCTCCTTTGTTTCTTCTCTGTCCTCTCTGGCCTCGTCTTGTTTTCTTAGGCCTCCTATGGGCCGCCCCCTGCCTCTGCCTCTGTTGGGCTGTCCTCCTTTGCGTTGTTGTTCTAATGCTAACTGCATTTCCGTTAAGAAATTTGATTTTTTTGTCATCTGTTCAGAAGTCTTTGCAGTGTTTTCTTCCATTTCACTTAGCTCGACACTAGAGAGTGAATCAAAACTCGATGTTTCATCACCTCTTTTATTGGATGTTGTTTTATTCTTCCTTTGTTCGTATTGTTTTCCAAAGGTAAATATGTGCCCTTCTTCAAAATCAGCTTTATCTCATTGGAATTTGAATTGCTTGCGTGATTTAACGCGTGCTTAATGTTTTTCAAGATTTTTTAAAATGTCTGATTTTAGTTTTTGTTGTTCATCGGTGAGAGATAACTTATTTATTTCTTTTTCCACCGTTTTTCCTTCAGGACTTTTTCAATGTGTTTTATCAAAATGATCATTAGGCCCATTGAAGAATCCAATAAGTTCTCCCCCCACTCCTGGAGAAAGTCGCCGCTTGTGTCTTGATGGCTAAGGCATTAGTGTGAGGCGCAGGCCTCGTGAAGTCCGTTTTACTTCGACATATTTTTGTAGGGCTAGCAGTTCCCACCATTTATTTATTTCTCTTTTGGAGAGATGTTCCCAATATTTTAACTTGTCTTTGTTGGTGTTTGTTGACGTTGCAGTTTGTCCCCTCTCTGCACGTGGCGTAACTGTGGCTGGAAATAAATCATTTATTTCAGCTATCCGTTTTGCTTCCCTCTCTTCCATGACGAGAAGTTACTGTTACAGGGTTGACTTGACAGTCGATTTTATGTGTAGCTGGTGTTTAGATACCTGAGTCCTCTTCGAAGTGGTAACCACTCTTGTTAGATTTGTTTATGTTGTTTTGATAACGTTTTTACAATTTCAACACTTATATATTGGCAGTGCAATTTTTGAGGTGAAAAAGAGGATACTAGAACACACGAGACCTACCACTCACAGAGACTATTCGAATGCCATTACAAAACATATGGACAAATGCCATGACAACAATTGTGAATCCCTAAGATATTGTGCCATCGACCAACTAGCCGAATCAGAGAGAGGAGGCAATAACAGAAAAGCCCTCAGACAGAAAGAATCCAAACACATCATCAGCTTCAGGACCTTAGACCCACGAGGCATGAACCAAAGTGAAGAATTGCATGTTCATCTATAAGAAATACACTGCAGGACTAAACCGCTAAGAGAAACATCAAATACTCACCAGAGAGTTAAAATATAGTTAAACAAGAGAATGAACAGCAGCAATACTGATTCAACAAGATACATATCAAGTATTGGAAAACTCATTGGACAACAACGTGATATGAACTGTGGCAAAAAATGAATGACTCACTAGAGAGACTTAAGAGAGACTCAGCAATGTAATCACTAAATATGTGAAAACTATCAGTTTAAATGCTTTATAAAACTTTTCCAAGTTAATGAGTACAAATTAAGAGCACTTTCACTCCCCCTTTTTCAATTTTAGTGGTAATATTGAAAGAAATGCGAAAAACTACATTACTCACAATGCATTTGCATGTAAATGTTTTTTTCATTTGTGCACCAAACATAAAAGAAGGCTCATGTTAGAGCTCAACATCCCGTGATCAAGCCTTCAGGGCAAGGTGAAACACGTTGGGTTTTTGACAAGAAGCAGGGCAAAAATAAAGCGGCTGGTTTGAGCAAATATACCTGAGCGAGTGCCTTCTTCCTGTCGACGGGAAGGAGGCACCACACTAAATTAGGAGCGCCAGCGTCAAAGTGGACCAAAAACTGTGTGGATATATATATATATATATATATATATATATATATATATATTTACATATATATATATATATATATATATATTACCTACTGGCGGTCGCCAGTAGGTATATATAGTTAGGATTTTTTCCCTATGGGATTTCTGAAAATTCTATGTCTAATAACTTTGGCGTTTGTGGACGGAATCGGCTGAAATTTTCAGGAAAATGGCACATTTTGTTTCTGAGCAGCCCCTGAAAATTTGGGGGGGTTTCGTCAAGGGGGGGCTGAGAAAAAAGGGGGGTCCCAAAACGCGTTTTTCCCATGTTAATTTCCATAGGGCGGTTGGCCTCACTTTTAGCTCGAACGGCTGAATGGATTTGCACGAAACTTGGCAAAATTGTAGGGACTGTTAGCCCGATGTGCCTTTGCTAGGTCTCAATATATGTGCTTCAGTGGATTTTGAGAAATTAACGTTTAAATCAAGATATATATCTGTAACAGCGCTCCGGGCAGCGATCCGGTTCGCGTACTTTTCGCTTATCGGAACTTTGCGATGCGAAGCTGATTGGCTCTCCGGTGTCTGTCAACATTCTAAACAGTCCGGTGCGGCCGCCATCTTGTCTCTCGGTAGGATCGAGAGATAAGAGGAGGCCAAAACAAAGGGGGAAATTTCGATAAGGGGGCCTAGTAGATCCTCCCTGACCCCCTTGGTTTTATGTGGAGGTTGTAAAAGGTTTCTGCAGGGGGAAAAAAAAAAAAAAAATTATTTATGCGTGGTTAGCTCCTAGTACGCGAACCGGGTAGCGCTCTGGGCAGCGTACTATAAGGATAAAAGAATGATAGATTTTTTTAATACTGTATGTTAAATATTTGTTGTTTTTGTTAGTTTTTTTTGTTTTCTTTATTTTTTTTTTTTTTTATTATGATTGTGTTTCATACTTTATTAAATTTTCTAACATTTCATTGTCAGAAATGTCATAATTTATTATAGGGTGTAATTGTTTTTCATTTTGAAGCAAGTTGTCTACTGCTTCAACACATTGTAGAAGTTCGTGGTCTCTACTGTCATCCATAAAGTCATCAAGTTTGTCTTGGCTGCTCTCCTTCAGTTCAATCGAAAATGAAACTTGTTGTTCGCCTTCCATTTTGCCTGAAATTTTGAATAAGAAAATATATATTAGTAGAGATTGGGCACTGTTGGGATTAATTTTAGATAGGTAGTTTTTATCAGTGAATTTTTCTTTTGGCAGTGTATAGTATCAGAGTGGAAATAGGACTATAAAAAAAGTGTATGTAATTTAACGAAGAGAAGCCTAACTCCATTCCTAACTATAACAGAGAAGTCTATCTAAATCCATAACTACTACAGAGGGATAGTGTATATGTATCAGAAAAAGTCTACCATATCAAGTTATAGTGTTCAATATACAACTTACCTTCAGAAACAAGTTGAAGTCTTAGGTAAGTATTGAAATGTGATGTACAACAAGAAGTAGCAGTCAAAATGGCTGTGTTTTCTTCTCTTCCTTTATATATATTCAGGTATATAACCAATCAAATATCAGGTAATAAAAGTAGAAAATGAAAGTAAGATTTTTATTGGTTGTCAATTCCAACACTTCAGATGTTTTTGTGAAGTAATTTACCTCAAGGTATTTAGAGAGGTCTACAGGCTTAATGGCTAAATGGAATTTCAATCAAATTTGTGAAAATGAAAGGGATTGTTATGTAGTATGAGTTAATCTATATTTGGTGAGAGTGTCTCCAGTCCTTTTTCTTTGAATTACTTTCCCACCTTTTCTTTGGGCTGCTTCCCGGGAAGCAGTTTAGTCCGCGAACTAGAAGCGTAACGGGAGTCCACCATTTTGTGTTTCGGTCGAATTAACATATAAAATGGAGGTTAAATAATGTTCAGAAAGGGTAGAAAGGGACACGGTACAAGTATTTTGACCCCCCAGGTTTTCTGAGGGTGGCTGAGGAGGACCATATGTGCGGAGAAAAAACATTTTTAAAATAATTTTGGGTGGTTAGCTTCCAGTTCGCGTACCGGGTAGCGCTCTTTGAGCGTAGTTTGTTGAAAATTACAGAAATAAGTTAGAGAAAAGTATTAATTGTGAGTGATCAGATGAAGGGTAGCTCTGAGAAGAGCTTTTGGGTTTATGTTCCATTTAGGTACTTATAAGTAGGTACCAATGCACAGTCTTAAATTCAGAATGAAAATTCTGTTGCCCTCATCTGAGAAGTGAACTCCATCTCCTCTGTAGATATCTTGCATGTAGTAACGCAAGTTATTATTGTACAGGGAGCCCATTCCATGGTCTCTCATGAAAGCTGAAACAGATTTGTTTACATGCTTCCTCGCTTTCTCAATTTGTGGACCAAATTGGTTGGACCACCTCCATTTCTGTCTTTGGCATATATTGGAATATACCAAGGCAGTTTGAGGAAAAAGTGCCATTAATTGCTCAAAGGTGTCCTTTAAAAGCATTTCCAGACCAACCCCAGTCATAGTGCCTAAATCATTTCCTCCACAGTGCACTATTAAGAGGTCAGGTTTTGGCAAATGCATAAAGGTTTTCACCAATGGTATCAATTGGTGACATTTTAATCCTCTTTGGCCCAACCATTTAATTTCCACATCCTGTAAATTGAGGTTGTGTAAATTTCTGTTGTCAGCATACCTTTGAGCCCAGTGGATGTAACTATGTCCAACAATCCAGACGTTAAACATGGTGGGAGAAGGTTGTGCTGCAGTCAGATGAAGTGTGGTAATGAAAGGGCAGTTGAAACAGTAGGAGTTTGTAAAGAAAAAAAACTGTGGATTTCCAATGCTAATTATTCATTAGCAGTGATTGGCGCATTTCCATTTCTGAAAACAGAAAGTTAGGGTGCATGGATGTGTTCTTGAAACATGTAATTTCAATGGTCAAGGAAGAAACTTTTAATGAAAGATTGCACTGGATACGCAGGTGCACTGAGAGTTCAGAGTTCAATTGAAACATTGTTGTGTGAACTTGCAAACATGAGAGGTCTTTCAGGAGGTCGTTGCTAAGCAAAAAAAAGGCAGAGAGGGCAGAGGGGGGGAAGGGTTTTGATTTGAAAAAAGTGAGGGAAGAGTTATGATTGGCTAATATGAGAGATATGTGAAATGAATATCTGTATTTCTGTGCTTTCAATAGCTGCAGCCTCTGGAGTGCATCCTTTTTCTTCTGCTGAAGACAATTTGGTGTATTTCTGAGACTGTTTTCAAAACTCAAAAAGTATTTGCTAAGGTGAGAAAAGATTTATTTATTTTAGATATAGAATAGAATGATTTAAGGAGAATATGATGAAGAAAGCTGTGTTTTTAAAACTGTGGCTTTGTCTATAGTGATATAGAAATAGATTTTGTTTCTTTGAGAAATTGTATTTGCATATTCGGTGTAGGATTCCGGCATGTAGTAACTCAAGGTATTGTTGTATATGAAGCGCATTCCATGGTCTTTTATGTAAGCTATAATTTGCATTTACAAAACCTTGAAAATTCAATGAAAAAACCATTGGTTATAGAAGATATATAGTTAGGAATTTGCATTTACAAAACCTTGAAAATTCAATGAAAAAACCATTGGTTATAGAACATATATAGTTAGGAATTTGCATTTACAAAACCTTATTTTACTCGCATAAAACCATTGAAATTCCATATATAGTTAGATGCGCTAACTATATATCGCGCACCCGCAATCCACTGCTGATGATGTCACATATTACATCATTCATGACATGGTCAGTGACATCACTGATGACATCACTGATGACATCTCAAATGACATCACTGACAACATCTCAAATGACATCACTGATGACATCACTGATGACATCTCATTTGACATTACTGATCACATCACTGATGACATCATTCATGTGATAATACGATGAACCTCTTCAGACTCTAATATAACCTTAGATACAATCAGTGTAAACAGACACTCAAATGACATCACTGATGACATCACTGATGACATCTCATTTGACATTACTGATCACATCACTGATGACATCATTCATGTGATAATACGATGAACCTCTTCAGACTCTAATATAACCTTAGATACAATCAGTGTAAACAGACACTCACAGACTGTCACTCATCCATGGAGTTACTCACACACCTAGTCAGTCATGCAAAGAATCAATCACACCTCCATTTCCTCAACTATACAGTTATACAAACTTTACTTATTCAAACATATACTAACACATATTTACTCGCTTATACAATCCCTGATACAAGTTCACAATGATCCATACAGCCACTCACACATTCACTGGCTCTTATGCACAGTTATTTATATATGTCAACTCTCACATGTACTGTGTTTTACATATGTACTTACTTTGACATGTAGCACTGAGATATCCATTCACTCACCAATACACTCATGCACACAGTCAACCGCCCATACAGCTGTTTCCACATGCACTTTTGAACCCATACATCTAGTGAATCCACTGCTCACACATCTATGCACAGAGTCACACACCCCCCAGACACCCACACACACACACTCGCTCTCCCATACAAATACTTGGGCAACCAATCAATAACCCATATAGTTACTCATATAGGTACAGAATAACACATGCAGCATCTTATACAACAACAGACATACTGATGCACACATTCAGACAGTTTAGTCACTAACCAATGCACTCAGTGAGACACATTTAATCACTCTCTCATACAGTCAGTCATGCACCTACTAAATCCTTTATCCAGACACTTATACATCCACTCATTCTTCAATATGTAAGACATATTTTAACTTTACAGAAACATACAGTCACTGGATAATGTCATCAGTGATGTCATCAGTGATGTCACTGACCATGTCATGAATGATGTAATATGTGACATCATCAGCAGTGGATTGCGGGTGCGCGATATATAGTTAGCGCATCTAACTATATATGGAATTTCAATGGTTTTATGCGAGTAAAATAAGGTTTTGTAAATGCAAATTCCTAACTATATATGTTCTATAACCAATGGTTTTTTCATTGAATTTTCAAGGTTTTGTAAATGCAAATTCCTAACTATATATCTTCTATAACCAATGGTTTTTTCATTGAATATATATATATATATGTTTATATATTCACTGAAAAAATAGGTTTCAGGTGCCTTATAGTTAGAAATTAGCATTTAAAAAAACCTTAGAAATTCACTGAAAAAAACATAGGTCTCAGGGATGTTATAGTTAGTTGGACATTTCACTCAAACAAAACCATAGAAATTCCCCTGTTATAGTTAGTTAGCTAACTATAACTCGTGTCCCCGCAATGCACTGCTGATGACATCACATATTACATCCTTCATGACATCACTGATGACATCTCAAATGACATCACTGATGACATTATCCAGTGACTGTGTGTTTCTCTAAAGTTTAAATATGTTTTATATATATGCCAAGGTGTATTGAAGAATAACTAGATGTATAAATGTCTGGATGAAGGATTTAGTAGGTGCGTGACTGACGGTATAAGTGAGTGATTAAATGTGTCTTACTGAATGCATGAGTTAGTGACTAAACTGTCTGAATGTCTGTATCACTATGTCTGTTTTTGTGTACGCTGCTGTATGTGTTGCTCAAGAGCTACATGACTGTCTATATGGGTTATTGATTGGTTGCCTGAGTATTTGTATGGAAGACTGAGTGTGTGGGTGGGTGGATGGGAGGTGTGTGGCTCTGTGCGTAGATATGTTAGTGGTTGATTCACAGGGTGTATGAGTTTAAGAGTGCATGTGGAAACAGCTGTATAGGCGGGTGAGTGTGTGCACGGATGTGTTGGTAAAATATTGTATGTCTCAGTGGTACATGTACAAGTAATGACATATGTAAAAGGCAGAGTATGTGAGAGTTGGAGTATATAAATGACTATATGTGAGAGTCAGTGATTGTGAGAGTGACTGTATGGATGAGCGTATACTTGTATTAGTGATTATGTAAGAGAGTAAGTATGCGTTAGTATCTGTATGAATAAATGAGGTGGTGTGTGTATAACTGTGTAGGTGAGTAAATGGAACTATGATTCGTTCTTTCCATGACTGACTACGATGAGTGCATGAGTGAGTAGGATGAATGGTGGTGTGTCAGTGTCTGTATAGCTGTATGACTGCATATGATAGTGCTGTATTGATCAGTGACTACATGTATGAATGGTTGTATGGGTGAATGAGTGCATGTGTCTGTAGACCTAGGAATTAGTGAGTGCGTTTGTAGTAACTGGTTTTGGTGTTTCAATGGTTTTGAAAATTGAACTTTGTATTTTACAGGGGGAGTATCAAAGGTTATATTAAGGTTTGAGGAGGTGCATCAGATTGTCACGTGGATTATGTCATGAGTGATGTCATCAGTGCTGTTATTTGAGATGCCATCAGTGATGTCACTGACCATGTAATGAATTATGTAATATGTGAGGTCATCAACAGTGCATTGCAGGGCGCAAGTTATAGTTAGCTCCACTAACTATAACAGGGGAATTTCTATGGTTTTGCATGAGAAGAAATCAATATCCAAAAAAGGGCATGTATCTCGGAAGACATCCTTGTGACTTGTAGATTATATGTCTCTTTGGCCAAGGTCAGTGGCACAGTTTATTGTAAAAGAATGGCTTTCATTCTGCTTAGAGTATCAATTTGTATAGAAGAGATGTTCAGTGAAGGCCATAAAGACGTTATCCCTGGCTGTCTTGGTTTGAGAAAACAATACTTGCATAGAGCAAGTGACCCTGGATGACACAGTTACTAGATATGGGATACCTGGCAACATGCCACAGCAGCTGTGATCATTCAACATAAGGTAACTCCCGTTAGAAAGTAGCCCAAAAATTGGATTAATTACTGCAGCTGGTGAACCTTGCAGGTGACAGGATAAGTTTGTAGTGGAACCATCTCAGGCCTGTGTAAATTAATACCCTGACAAATGAGAGGACAGCTTAGTGCGTTTTCACAGTTTGTACCTCTAAGAAAAGCTTCATGTCCCCCACTCCAACATCTGTGTGTGTATGGTAAATTCCAGGATGTCTGGATGTATTCTTTACTCAACCTTTCATATTTGTCTGCTGGTATATGTTTTCGGCAATACTGAAAATGGAAAATTGGAACAGGCAGAGTGATTTTTCCATGTATGATCCACTCAGTATCTGGCTTTTCTGCCACTGTGAATGGTAATCTTTCCAATTTTTCAATGCTCAGCACCGTGTAGTCTGCTCCCCTCTGTGAAAGTTTCAGTGGTTTATCAGTGAGATTGAATTCTGAAAACAATGACGTAGTATTGATTAAACACCAAAGCACTCGGCCTGCACGCAAGTCTTGTAGAGTCCAGTCTAATAGCATGAAAGAACATAATTGAGACTGACCATGTTGCAGCATGACCAGGTCTTGTTCCATGATGTCTATGGCAGAAGACACAATGCTGTCCAATGAATATATCCTGGACGACAGAGTCGTTAACCCATTGTCTACTACAGAGAGAGATTTCTCTAAATTAATACTATAAATTTCTCGTATTCGTTCTGCAGTCTCTGCTTGGGTAATCTTCCATAATTCGTTATATGCAGCATATGTACCGGCATATATGAAATATTTTTGATGCAGTTTACTTGGTCCTAGCAAGAATTCCCTAAGGTCTGCTCCATCTTAAAGTAAAGATGAGTGTTGTTTTACATCTTCAAGTGTAGATTTCTGTAGCCAATCAAAGCATAGTTTCCCTACACTGATCTTGACAGCTGTCTGTGGGCCAGAGCAATCATTTTTTACATTCTGGATCTGATCTGTTGTGATGCAAAATATTATGTACGTCAACCTCCCCCTGTGTAGTGCTATTACTTGCAGGTATAGGTATGGTTGGTGTGTTCATGTCCTTGATCTTGGCTAACCCAAGGCAAGACATTTGTTAAAGAGTCTCATTCAAAAACATGATTTGCTCAGGTATGATACAGGCTCTAAACAAAGCTTCTACCCCTTGCACTTACCAATCTTTTGTACCCCAGACAGTTTTTGTCTCAATATTGTCGTTCCAAAAGTCGAAACCATGTCTACACAGTTGAGCAATAAAGGCTGCAGAATAAATCTGTTTTGTATTGGTTAACTTTTTGAGCTACCCTTTCGAAGTGTAGGACAATGTTCCCGTTGGTTATACGTATATACATTTCTAGGTATTGCAGATTTGTGCAAGAAATGATAACCATAATGGTTATAACAATACATTTGTTCATAGTATGATGAACCCTCTAAATATTCATGATTTGTGAATACTGCTGACATTTCTAGATCAGACACCATGTTATTAACAGTCTCAAAGTCCCAATCATCAGAAAAGGTACTAGAGGTAATAAAGTCATTTGATGAAATCTTGAATAAGTGTAGAATTTTCGACAGCTCCGACGGGCCAAAAATTTCATTTTCAGTTCTGTCCCAAACTATACCATCCGGTATAGGAACGGTTGTGATGTTCACTGCTGACAAGTCTCTTTGTTCATGATGGGATGATTTGTGTGGCTGGAGAAGTAAGTTCACTTTTTTACTTGCTGTGTCCATTTGAATTTTATCTTCCATTTATCAGAATACCCAGAGTTATTACCAGAGCTAACCAAAGTAGAAAGAAGAATATTCCCAAAACAATTCATAGTTCGACCCATGGTGAAACTAGATAAGTCTTTTTCAGGTGATGAAAAAAGCATGTTGCTTGTTTCTTGAAAGTTCTTTCTGCTGGCGTCGTTTCAGGTTCGCTGGGATCCTCAGAAAAACGTATCAAAGTTAATGAAATAGCCAGAGGCAGTTCTGTCAATGGTTGGAATTGCATCAGGATTCGTTGAAATTGCTGGAACCACTTGATCACTTGTTACTTCGTTATAGACAGGTGTATCAGGACGAACTGTTATTTGGGTCCCAAGAGGAACAAGTTCCATAGCTTTGTTGCATAGTCCTTCTTTTCTCATTGTAGAGTCTTCAAATGTGATGAATCTCTCAGTTTGAACCTCTTGGATTGTAGCTAGCGTAGTGCGTCTGCTACATTGACGGAGTCCACTTGGCCTACTGCTTAGTATCGGCCATATAGTGTGGTTTGATCAGGTCAATAGACACAAATCTTCTCTGCTTTTTACCAGCAAGGGGCAGCAATGAAACTGTTCTTGAACCATGGATTGCTAGGACAGGTATAATAGGCCCAAATTCCTTCTTGTCCGCGATCTTTTCTCTGACTAGATCACCAAGCTTTGGGATCCAGACAGGCCTTGCTGGGACGGTTGTTTTTCCCCAGTGGTGGTTGGCTTCAGGAACACGTTGCTTTGCTTCGAGCTTAGTTCATTTAAGTCCTGTAAAACAGCCAAACAATCTTTGATATCAAATTTATTTTTTTCACCACTGTTCCATGACAATCAAGGTCCAGAACCAACATTCTTGTCCCAAATAGGACCTCATTTGGAGTGACACCCCCTAGAGAACTTCTTGGCAAATTCTTTAGACTGCGTTGGACCCCATAAAGATGTTTCACCCACCATTCACCCGAACCTAATACCATAGCTGTTATAGACTGCTTTATGTCCTGTTTTTTTCTTTCCACAACAGAATTTCCCTCAGGATGGAATGGAGAAGAGTACCGCAATTAATTCAACGCCTAAACTGGCCATGGCTTCTTTGTAAGCTCAAGAGCTAAACGCAGGGCCCAGGCTAGAATACAGTGTGCCTATAGCGTATGTGCGTATAAAGACTCGCAAATCTTTTATAAAAGTTCGAGCGTCAGCCGAGCGCTGAGGCCACATCAAAAGGAACCTTGAACACAAATCCACTGAGACCATGATATATTTATAGTTGTCATCCCTTTGTAAGGGACTGCAATGGTCCAGGTAAACACATGCTAATGGTTAATCTGAAATTAACAGGGGCGTCTGTGCTGGACGTTTTACAGTAGAGACTTTCATCTTTTGGCATATTTCACAGTCCAAGACATAGTTTCTGGTTTGTTTCCTAATGCCGGGCCACCAGTGTCGTTGTTTTAATAATAATATTGTGGCGGAAACCCCTGCATGAGCAGAGGCGAGCCCTTTATGTGCTGCTAGGATTACTCCTAATCAATTATCCATGTTTGGAACTACCCAATTCCCCACTCCAGGGATTCAAGCAAACGGAACATTGTTCGCATCAGTTATATATGAATATTTGAGTGGAAACCCTTTAGGAAATGCTGCACCACTGCTTTTGCTTGAGTCATTGACAGCCAGTTTAATTTCACTGTCTATTTTTGTTCTTGAACGAGTGATTACAGTTACGGAAGCCTTTTGCACAGTCCCCTTCGCAGCTTCATCAGCCAATGATTTCCCTTCAACGTGAACGCGATAATGTTGATGACTCAGCGTGTGTATCACGTGAGTGTTTTGTAGTCCGTTTTGCAACTGAACTACTTGTTCCCAAAGCATTTTGTGCTTGATAGTGCCACCTTTTGCATCATTGGAACCAATTTGAAGCCAATTCTGTAAATATTCATTGTAAGATTGAAAACAGTAAAAAGAATCGCACACTATGAGTGTGGGGAATTCGCGATCCGTATTTTCAAGTGCCATTTTGAATGCTTGTAGTTCAGCACGCTGAGCTGTGCAATCTCCTAGAGATTGCGTTTTTGTGACCATAGGTTTAAATTTGCCATCGCACCTACGGACTTTAACGATTGCGCATGTAGCACTATAAGCTTGCTTACCCCCGTACCAGGTTGTGCTGATCCGTCAGTATAAATTATACATGCATACTGGTCTAGAGGTAGAATTTCAGTAGGCAGAGAACATTTGTATTCATATTGCAGGAATGCTTATGTTTTCAAATATGGATAAAAAATGTATTCAACATCAGTTGCAGCAAGATAATTAACCCATTGTATCCATCTTGGATGTAAAGCTTTTGCATTTGGAATGCTACCTTTTGTAACTGCCTCTAAGGCTGGTACAGGAGCTATGACCATAATGTGTTTCCCCTGCGCTAGGGTTCTTTCCTTTGCTATAGCAGTTTGAACGGCTGTCAGAATTTTTTCAGTTGATGTAAATTTCATTTCTGCTTGTGTATACAAAAGTGATTTGTATGCAATTGGTACTTTTCACATTCATTAGAAGTTAAGTAGGTGAATCCGCATTGACCCGGAATGTTTCAGATCACAAAGTTGCGTACGTTTACGCGTGTTTGTAAATGTTTTGTTGCTAACATGTCTGTTTAAAGTGAACACAAAATTTCTATGTGTTCTTTTGTCCAATTTATTGTTTTAAAATCAGGTTTGAATAATTCGTAGAGAGGTTTAACCCTTTCTGCGTAGTTTAGAATGTAAGTTCTTCCAAAATTCAGGAAACCTAGAATCGACTTTAAGTTTTTCAGCGTTTTTGTGGGTTGGAGCAACGCACACTTTTCTAACAAGTTGGCTGCCAGGCTTTTGCCTTCACTTGAAAGTTCATATCCTAGAAAAAGGAAGTTTAACTTGGCAATTCTTGATTTTTTTAAATTGAATTGATAACCCTCAGAGGCGAAGCCCAGTATAATGGTGTTGACCCTTTTCAAGTGCATGTTCAGAATATCGCCTGCCAGGTAGATATAATCAACATATGACAATGCCTTGTCATCATAAGATTGTAGTAACTCTGTTACTCTCGGAATAACCCTGAACTATTCTTGAATCCTTGAGGGAGACAACAGAAGTGATATTGGGTCCCCAATATTGAGAAAGCAGTCAAATACCTACTTTCAGGTGCAATATTTTGACAAAAGAAACCATTTGAAATATCTAATGTGTTTTTTTATTTTTTACGCACAATGTTATTCATTAATGCTGTGCTGTGTGCATTTTGCACTGCAAATGTTTTACAACAAGAGTTTAGGTGTCTGTAATCAAAAACTAGACGATATGTATTGTCTGGTTTGGAAACAGGAAACAAAGGATTGTTCATTGATGAGGTGCATTTTTCAATCACCCCTTGGTATTCAAGTTGATCTAAGATCTCCCTGACCAGTTTTTAAGGTTCTTGGTTAATTGGATACTGCCTTTGTGCAGTTAGTTGATTTTCTACCTGGATTGTCATCCCATCCTATATGATTTTTATATAATGCTGGGGCTTGGGTGACTGCCCAAT
This sequence comes from Lissotriton vulgaris, assembly GCF_964263255.1. Classification (NCBI taxonomy): domain Eukaryota; kingdom Metazoa; phylum Chordata; class Amphibia; order Caudata; family Salamandridae; genus Lissotriton; species Lissotriton vulgaris. The sequence goes on from NW_028254964.1 coordinate 18,138, forward strand.
TCCTGGCATAAGTATATTTTAAATGTACTTGGAACAGGGTTAGAGAAGGCTGGTATAATGATGTCTTCGCCTTTTGGGCACTCCCTGACAAATTCTGGTGGCCAGTCCCGTTCTGCTAGAAGTATATCATAACCTTTTGAAAGTCGCTCCCAAAAGACTGCTTTCACTTTTCTTGGTATGTCTCCCTCCATCCAGAGTGTTATTTCATATAACCTTTTCAAAGAACTAACCCTGGTGTCTGCAGTCTCAACTTGATTGTCTTCATTCAGGTCCACTGTCTCCAAATTCCCTTCAGGTTCTTGCGAGCTATTGTTACTTCTGCTGCGCTGTCCAATACTGTCTGAGCCCATTCTCCGTTCTAGAGTTGTGTCCTCAAGATCCTTGGCATGTCTGATCTTTAGACTGGCTACCTTCTTCTTGGAGAACTGAGGTTTTGTTTTGTTTTTCTGAACGTGTTGATCGTCTTTGGACTTCATGCGTTCTTCTTTTTGATCTGACCGTCCTCTTCTTTCGGATGTCTGTGACGATATCTGAAAGGTACGAGAGGAACGTGTATCAGTATCTTGATACCTGTTAGGTTTTCTCAAATTATCCCTATTCCTGAGGTTATACCTCCTTTCAGAGGGCTCCTTTTGAGGAGACCTACCTCGGGTTCGAGAATCTTTCTCTTTTGAATATTGTTTGTTATTTTCCCACTTCTTTTTAGAAGAGGTAGGAGTGTTTTTAGTAAAGGCCTTTTCAGGACTTTCACACAGTTGTGGATTAACTGGTTTCCCACCCAAAATGTCTCTGCCTAATTCTTCATAGGATTTTTCAATTATTCTGGCTAGTTCTTGTGGTTGTTCTGTTACATCGAATTCCCTTAATTTCTGGCAGATTGCCACTGATGCTGCTTCTCATTTAATATTAGATAATGTTATTGTTGAGACCTGGTTGAAATTTTTCAGTAATTTCATACCTAAATTCAAAACAGGCTCTGCCCCGTATTTGTTTTGAATCTGCTCCAGGACGCTGGGTATTACCGCCATAGATGGAACACCATGTGTTTTCTTGTAGATAGCAGCAAAGACTGTGCCCCAAGTGGTGCAGTCTTCCAGATGTGGTGTTATCCCCATTGGTAAACAGATTGTTAAAATTCTATATTTGTCATAGGGACTGGTATTTGGAAATACCGCTTTGATTTGAGTAATATTTTTAGATGTTCAGAATGGAATTTGTTCAAGATTAGTGGGTAGTTTACCCATGACTGCGTGCAAAGTCTGTGGTGTAATTTTAGTGTATTCCCCTGGTGAGAGGTTTGTTGTGGAATAACTAATGGTGGTTGGACTGTGAGAGTCTGCATGACATATTGAACCAATTGTCTATAAATTCTGATTAACTCTTTGAGGTGAGTAAGTAATTCTACATCTGTAATTTCTTCAATGTCAGGATGTGGTGTATAGCCGGCTAAAAACCGGCCATGTTGCTCCTGGTCTACCTAGTGGACGGAGCCTGGTAATGTGATTTAAATGTTTTAGGGCACCTTTAAACCAGAGCTCATGCTCCTGGTATGTAAGTGAAATTTCGATATCCTCGAAAGGAACATATTCCTCAGGTGGATTATCTTCTTTGTAGAAGTGAAACACGTGTATTTCTGGATTTGATTCTGAGAATACTATCCATTAATAGAATACCTCTGTCTGGTGATATTCATGTGCCTCTAGCACAAAAACTGCTCTACCACTTCTTGATGTTAGGCCATGTTTTATAAGTTTTAGAGTGATGGCTCTCCTTAAATTTGGAGGAATGATTATAGCATTCTCATTGGTTTCATTAAAACCTGTTAAATTCAAAGCTGGTATGGTGTTGTTGCCTGTAGCTCCACCGATTTCCGTGTTATTGTCCTCGGTCATTGTTTAATGAAAATTGCAGAGCAAGATTCAAGGGAACAAAGATAAGGTGCACAATATGCCAAGGTGAGGAAACATAACAGTGTCTGCTGAATAGTACACCCCACATTACTCAGCAATTATCAGCTCCTCCAGGCAGCCCAATAACAGGCACCACAGGTCCACAGAATACGTAGCGGGGCATCTCCACGGCGTGGCATGCCGCAGTTCTGTAACAAGAAAAAGAATTGCCATGCATGGAGATACCTGCACAGGTGATAACATTGCCTCCGTTTAATGTGAGTAACAAATACGCTACATTCAGCCCCACCATCAGCATTGCCAAACATGTTTCGGCAATATATATTTATGCGTATATACACAGATAGATAGATAGATAGATAGATAGATAGATAGATAGATAGATAGATAGATAGATAGATAGATAGATAGATAGATAGATAGATAGATAGATAGATAGATGGATGGATGGATGGATGGATGGATGGATGGATGGATGGATGGATGGATGGATAGATAGATAGATAGATAGATAGATAGATAGATAGATAGATAGATAGATAGATAGATAGATAGATAGATAGATAGATAGATAGATAGATAGATAGATAGATAGATAGATAGATAGATAGATAGATGGATGGATGGATGGATGGATGGATGGATGGATGGATGGATGGATGGATGGATGGATGGATGGATGGATGGATGGATAGATAGATACGATAACCCTTCAGCCCATATCAGTTATGGGGGACAGACCTCCACAGATTTTTCGATATCCCGGGGCACTCGCCAAGGCTGCCCCTATCACCTTTATTATTTGCCCTTTCACTCAAATCATTTTTACATTCTCTTCAGGCACAACCCAAAATTGTTTTCTTTAAGTCTTACGAACAGGTATTGAAAATTACGGCATATGCCGACGATATCGCCATATATTCTTCTGACATTATTAAAACATTACAAGGGATTAACACTGAGGCTTGTAAATTCGGCAAAGTATCCAGTTATAAACTAAACATAAATAAAACACAAATTATAGCCAATCATACACCAGCGGTAAATGTTCCTGAGATCTGCAAGACCGCTACCTACCTGGGTGTCAAAATCACCTCAAAAATACGAGAAATAAATAATCTTAACTACAACGAACTTAATTAAATCTACTACCGTTTTGTTAAAAAAGTGGCATAGATTACCTTTGAACCTAATCGGCAGAATCAACCTCATTAAAATGAAGATACTACCTAAATTTCTATACCTCTTTCACTCCATTCCACTAGTACTAAACAATTCCTTTTTTAAGCAGCTCGACTGAATATTTAGCAGCTTTATTTGGGGATACAAAAAAGCTAGAAGATCGCTGAAGCTCCTTAAAAACAGCACAGACAAGGGCGGTCTAAACTTTCCTAATGTTAAGTTGTACTTTTGGTCCTCATTTTTCAGGCGCCTCCGGTATTTGTTACATAACGAAGATACTTTTTTTCCCGTTCTTTTATGTTAAAATCTGAATCAAATATGTTTTTACTGCGAGCTAACGACCCTAACTACTAAAAGAGGGTGAAATTTAAGACCGCCAAAGATATTGTTAGGATATGGGTTAACATTTTGGCTTACTGTAAAACTTCTTTTTACCATCCGAAACTGCAGCTATGGGGCAACCCGGGTCTTCCGGGAATTTTCAACGATGGAACGGCCCTCAGATGGTCTGCCCATGGTATTAACACTTTGGGAGATCTATATGGCGCACAAGGGTTTTTAGACTTTCACACTCTCCAAACTCTTTATAATATGACGGAAACAATGAGATTTAAATACTTACAAATACACAATTTTTTAATAAGAAAGAATCAATTACATAATATTCTAGATTGCGATATTTGGAACTGTTTATACTCTACTAAAAATAAATCAGTGATAAGCGAGGCTTACAAATATCTTTGCGCTGTTAAAGCTGATGACTGTCCAAAACTAGCTGAAAAATGGACTAGCAAAACCGGCCTAAATATAACTTCTAAACAAATTACATGCTCTTTATCCAACATTAATAATGCAGTATGATCATCTAGCTTAAGACTACAACAGTTTTGTACAACATGTATGCTATATTACACACCGGAAAAGATCTCCAAGTGGTCCCTTAATAACATCTAAGGGGATCGTACTAAATGTCCCAAATGCTTCGCTTACGCAGCAGATTTGGGACACATTTTGTTCTCCTGCCCAACCTTAAAGGATTTTTGGGGGGAAGTACTTAAAGCTTTGGAAATCAAAAAGATTTTCTTACCCGTCCTCACTGTATCGATTGTACTACTTGACGTACATCCTGTGTACCTCCCCCAGTCTGCTCTGATAACGATTCTTATATCTTGTGCTAAACTTATATTGGCTAGAGCCTGGATCTGCCCCAAACCTCCTAACATTTGGGAATGGTGGTCATTAGTTAATGAAATTCACTCTATGGAATTTGGGCAAGCTAAACTTAGAGGAGCTCGCTCATTAAAAAAATTCGAGAAAATTTGGGGCAACTTTATTGAAGGCCCTGTGTCTACTTAATAATTTTTTTCTTTTGTTGGATAGTAACTTATTCTGTTGGATAGATACTTTGTTGCTGTATACATTTACACTCTTTTTGTTGCTCCTGTTTTATGTATGAACAAAATGAATTACGCTGTAATGTGTTCCAAGTGGAAACTGAAACATGCTTCTTTTAGGGAGCGTTCTACATTTAATTTTGTATTATATGTACATTGATATGTCTTCCCTATCAGTCTGTTAATAAAATATAAAAAAAAAACATTTATTAAGCGCCTGATTACACTAGACAGTGCCTCTCCGCGCTAGGATGCGTTCCAACACAGTTAAAAAACAAGATCAATCCACGGAGAGGAGATGGGAGAGGGGAAGAGAAACCCTAAGTTTTTACTAATCTTCAGGAAATAGATAGGTCTTCAATTTCTGCCAGAACCTGGTTTCTGACGGCTCCATCCGCAGCTCAACAGGAAGTTCATTCCATTGTTTGTTGGCCAGGAATCTGAAAGATCGCCCTCCCATCCGTGCTTTATAAATGCGGGGTATCACAAACTGCATTCTGCCCATGGATCTCAAAAGGCACCTAGGACGGTAGATAGTTAGCAACTTGTGAAGGTAGGTCGGACCCCTGTCATGTGCAATGCGGTGATTAATGCACATGGTCTTAAACCGAATGCGTTCCCGCATGGGGAGCTAGTGCAGGATCTGAAGCGCGCGTTTTCCTGAAGACTCCTCAGCAGCTTCAGAACAAGCCTGGCCGCCGCATTTTGGACACATTGCAACTGGGTCATTCCCCTTTTACTGAGGCCACAGAGCAAGGCATTCCCATAATCAAGATGGGACGTAACCAGTACATGGAACAAAGTTTTCCTGTCTCTAATAGGTAGGAGATCCAAGATTTTACACAGGACCTTCAATATGCCATAGCATTTCCCCGCCAACTTACCTATGTGTTGGGAGTATGTGAGATTGGAGTCCAAAAGAACACCCAAATTCTTCACAGTATCAGAGGGGATGGGTGTAGGGCCCAGGTCAGTGGGCCACCAGGCAGATGTCCAGATTGAAGGAGAGGAGCCAATCACAAGGAGTTCAGTCTTATTACCATTTAGGCGAAGCCAGTTACACTTCATCCAATTTGCCAGTGCCACAAGACATGCAGAGAAATTATCTGCCGTCTCAACTGGGTTGTGCGATAGAGTAACCACCAGCTGCGTATCATCCGCATATGATACGATATCCACCCCATAAGATTCCACCATCCTGGCCAGGGTTCCATGTATAGATTAAACAGTACAGGGCTTAGAATGGAACCCTGCGGGACTCCTTGATTTAAAGTTCGAGGTGTGGATCTAAAGGGGGGGCAGTGTATTTGAAATGTTCTATCCGCCAGGAAGGAGACCATCCATTCATGCGCTGGACCGACAACTCCCATCTCGCTCAGAAGGGCAAGCAGTCTAGGGTGCGATACGGTATCAAATGCCGCACTTAAGTCCAGCAATATTAGGGCGGCAGTCTGTCCTTCATCCACTTTCTGGCGAAGCAATTCAGTGGAAAAAAGAAGGGCAGTTTCAGTTGAATGCTTCGCCCTAAAACCAGATTGGGTGGGGTGTAAAAGATGGTTATCTTACACAAATTTTAACCAACTGATTGGTGACCAATTTTTCCACCACTTTGGCACAGAACGGTAAGAGAGAGATGGGCCTCAGATTGTCCAAATGAGAGATACCCAGGTTAGCCTTCTTTTTAATCGGGACAACCTGTGCAAGTTTCCATTCCTCAAGCACTTGTCTTTCTTGGAAGGAAAGAAAAGCTAGATTGCCTATATAGTTCCATAGGAGGTGAACATGGTTCCTAAGAATTTTAGGAGGAGCAACATCCGTAGGAAAACCTGACTGGATGCTCATGATTATCTTTATCAGTTCCTCCCTTGGAGGGACCATGCATTCTTTAAGACATGAATTCATTGTCGGTCCTTTGCCGATGTCCCTAGCCAATACTTCTTCAGCTGTCCCCTGCTGAAAAGACATGTATATTCGCTCCACCTTGTTTACAAAGTGATCAGCGATAGATTTGCATATTTCGATGGAGACGAGGTATATAGATAGATAGATAGATAGATAGATAGATAGATAGATAGATAGATAGATAGATAGATAGATAGATAGATATAAATATTGATATAGATATTGACCTAGTGGTGGTCGCCACTGGGTAGTTTCAGTTAGGTCTGCTTTCCAATACGATGGATTGGTCAACCCCCTGACAATTTATTTTTCCATTTATGTGTTTTAATTATTTTTCTCAATCGCGCCTACTAGGGGAAAAACACATTTAAAAACAAATGATGCCCCTGTTGGGGGAGATGGGGGTTTGGCCTGTTAACCATGAGGTCTGACCCCCCCAAATACTGCTCTCTGGTGGCCAGAGGTATTCCTGCTCATAGATCACGCTACAAGGGTGATCCACAAGCAGGAATAGGTTTGCGAGAGGCATTTCTGGGAAGGGGAGGCTCCCCTTTCCAACAATTCCTCCCACAAACATAGGGATACATCCTAATGGGTGAAAACTCCACTGGATGCGGCAGCAGCACTCTTATCTGCCTGCTACTGTACTCCAGTGGGGTTTGTGACATCAGCATGCCTTGTGATGTTGCAGATCGGTCAGAGAAGCGAACATGATACCGCGGCTCCACCTCCATTTTATTTTTGTTTAAACGTAATCCTCCAGGGTTTGCACCGGGGTATCCTTTTAAAGCCTCGCTGGTGTTGGCCAATGGACTGAGGAGGTAGTGCAGGTGGCGGCATTGGCTGGCCCTCCCACTAAAGGGGCTAAATGGAATCCAGCTCCATATTTTCAGTTTGTTCCATTAGGGTTCTTGTAATGTGTGTTAGGTGCTTCCTTTACTGTTGGAGAACAAACATTTTTTTTAGTTTTGTTATAAATGTTTGTTTGATGGTATTTAGTGGGGACTGAGGAACTGTAGTTAGTTTTACATGTTTTATGGTGAGTTTGCGTTTAATAAATGTTTAAATTACCTTACTTTTTGTTACTCTATTAAGATATCTAATTTCTGTCATTTTTCTGCAGTTTGTTAATTTATTGAAGGTGCAGTAATTGTTTTGTCTATCTAAGAAGACATAAAAGTAATAAATTGTTTAGTCAGTTAATTTTTATTTTATTATTTTAAAATTAATTAGTCTACAGGTTGGTATAAATAAATGTTTAACTTACTTTGGAAGGTAATACTATATGTTTTTCCTCTTCTGTTTTGTAGGTTCTGGTAGGGAAATCCAACACAGTCTTATCTGCTTGCAGCTTTTGTCGTTTCTGGAGTAGTAAATAGTTAAATTTTGTGTGCCTTTTACACTTCTAGTTAAATTGATTGGTTAATTTTGTTTGCATTGTGATTCCATTGGTTAGTGTTCTTTTAGTCGATATTTCTTTACAGTTATTGCCATTTATGGTGAACTCCAATTAGTGCCCGTTTTATAATGTTATTTATATATTAAGTGGTATAATTATTTTAAGTTTGTTATATGTTTTTTATATCTATAAAATATTTTTTCTTTATTGGTTAAATGTTAATATTTGTTATATTTTTAGTATTAATATTTTGTTTGTTTTAATGTGTTTTGCTTTTCATGCATTATGTATATTTACTTCAATAAAGTACAATTGTTAGAATGTTAGAATAACAATAGATTTTTTTAATGGCCATTCTTTATTTTAAAATAATTATGTAAAATCTCGGTACTTAAATGATTTTGTTTCAAAACGTGATATTTATATAGTTTTATATGTTTATTAAAAGGTCATATTATTTTGTGACTGAACAGTTTGTCTTTGAAGTAAGTAGGAATTGATATTTATGACAATGACATTTTGGTTGTAGATATTTATGTTTTTACGTAGTTACTTTTTTTGTAAATGATATTTTATTTATATTTTAGAGAATCAATATTGTTTACATCAATATTATGTCAGTGATTTTAAGTCTTAGTGAAAATCAGGGTGTGCTTTTGGTGTCTTCACGTAATCTTCTCAATGTTGGGACAAGGATGCCAACTGCTAGGTAAACAGGCATCTACCTCTGCCATGAGTAACTCTACTGCATGTGAAAATGGTACCCTAACATTTTTGTTGTCCCAAGCTGGTACACTGGCATTTTGTGTGCATGTTGAGTACCTGTGTACGTAGAGTATGTCAGAGTGATACATGATAGTGAGACTGGGTGCTTTGTGATTATGTTGGCTGAGATCAGTGGGATCCATTTTGGATGGCCTGTGGATTAGCACTGGCAGAGGATAGAGGGTGGATATAGCTTACCCAGATAGCAGAGTGTGTAAATCCAGCTACTGCAGTGAGGGAGAAGGGAGACAGGGCTGTTCTTAGCTTAGCTTATATATATTTCCCTGAGTGCTGCCCTTCGGTGGATGGTAGAGGAGAGTGTGGAGTCGATAGATTCTAATGTTAAAGGTGATGAGGTTGAAGGCATGGTGAGGATGCGTACGAAAATGGCCACACCTTAAAGGAGCCCCGGCCTCCTCCACTGCAGTCACTCTGATTCCTGGCAACTAGCCCCAACACATATCATGGAAGGTGCACACCGGAGGTTGGATGCCCCGACGGACACTGGGACCCTGTAAATAGCACTCTATGGCACACAGTGGAAGAGCGGACCGAGATGGGTTCTGATGCCATGATGACTGTGGGTGTGGCCAGGTGGGCCAGACTGGGCCCTTGGTGTGGTGCAGAGTGACTAACTGTGCTGTCTACTTAAACTTAGCTGGCATCCGCAGAACGAGCATATCCTTAGGATTGCGTTTATTTCCCCCAGCTCTGCACGGCAATAAACTGGCAAACATTGGCTTTGCTGGGCCTACATCACGATGTCCATGCAAGCCGTGGAGGCTTGCCCCAAATCTGCACTTTTAGGACCTCACCAGCATGACTCTCCTGCAAGACAACCACGGGATGGTAGCAGATAGGGTGAAAACTAACACAAATGTCCTCCATGTGGTACACCCTTTAATGGATGAGCTCCAAAAACAGGTGGCGTCCCTCACTACAAAAGTGTCACTGTTGGACCAGCGAGCTGAGGATGCGGAGGGCCGCAGCAGGTGCAATAATATTCAGCTGGTTGGCCTCCCAGAGAGCTCGGATGGGTCTGATATGGTTGCATTACTCAAATAGGGGGTCCATGCAGTAATGGTGCCACAGGGCATGTCCCAATTCTTTATGCTGGAATGGTCCACTATGTACTGACATGGCAGCCCCCTTCAGGAGCACAACCCGACCCAGTAGTAGCAGGCTTACTCAAAAACAGAGACAGAGATACCCTGTTGAGAGCCGCCCACACAAGAGGCCCCCTAGCGACTGGGGAAAACCTAACTCCTACTTTTCCCAGACTATACCCTGGCTGGAGGGCATCCTACTCAGAGGTGAAATGCTTCCTCCAGAACTTGAGTATCCAATATGTGCTGCATTTCCCAGCCCACCTCAAGATCATATTTGATGGGTGCACATTGTTCTGTGATTCAGCACAAGAGGCGTGGGATTGGATCGTGACCCACTATGCAGGAGAAGCTGGGACCCAAAACCTGGCACCTCGCCCCCAGACTTGTCTAGAAAGGGCACACTTGAGCCAGCCAGTCAACTTAGCAGTATAAGCAGACTGGGACCTTGGAACTGATGATCTATTACCTCCAGCAATGACTCTGATTCAGACTTGGCTCTTACTGGGTCCTTTCGAGGCCAAATCCTGACAACTTGCATGGCCAACAATCTTTGACCATTATCAACTGTCATTGGAGGAAGTGCTGCTTACCTGGGCCCCAGTGCCTGGGGGGCACGTATGAGTCCACCCTCTTTGATTATTGCTAGCCTGGCTTTGCCCTCTGAGTTGACTAAACTTTCAATGGTGTTGGCAGCTGGCAGAAGCTGCCCTTGCACCTGTCCACTCAGTGCTGGTGAACCCCTTACAGAAGATGCACAATGAGCCTTGGCACTGGACGCCTGGTGACATTCAAGCTCTTAGCTTGTTGGGGTTTGGGCACCTAGCCATTGTCCTTGTGCCTGGGTGGGAGGGAAGTGGGGGTTGGTTATTAAGGCACACTGGGCAAATGGAGTACCTAACAGTTGCTCCACTGGGGGCCAGACAACCGCATCTGCATTGTACTGGCCCCCATCTCGATGTGTTTGCAATTCGGGCCGGTGGTCAGGTTTCACTGAGGGATCCAAGAGATTCCTGTCACCCATGCACACCACATGTTGACCACACAAATTCACTGCTACAGCTGCCACAGGGTCCTCACCTGGAGTGTCAAAGGGATGCACTCAGCCTGTAAATGATTCAGAAAAGGGGGTGGTGATGAACAGAGTGTCTGAATTAAGCAGACCACTCTTACCCAGTCCAAAGATCAGGGCTTGATCCATCACCGTTATTTATCTCACTGCACCATCCCAGCTCAGAACCTGGCTATATGCAAATCAGTCTGTCCCTGGCCCAGTGCATCATGGGAACAGGGCAGACTAAACTACCAAGCCAATTCTTCACCAGAAAGGAGACAAGCTACCGGGGACCGGTTTCTGGCATTTCAGCCGTCTTCGGCCCGGCTTGCTTGAATCCTGATGGTGCAGTGAGAAAGGGACTCATGTCTGAGTATACCCTGCCACACCTATAGTGGCCAAAAACGATTCAGAAAAGGGGGTGGTGATGAACAGAGTGTCTGAAATGAATGTGAGTCCCTAGCTCATTGCACCATCAGGATTCAAGCAAGCCGGGCCGAAGACGGCTGAAATGCCAGAAACCGGTCCCCGGTAGCTTGTTTCCTTCCCAGTATAAGAATTGGCTTGGTAGTTTGGTCTGCCCTGTTCCCATGATGCACTGGGCCAGGGTCAGACTAATTTGCATATAGCCAAGTTCTGAGCTGGGATGGTGCAGTGAGCTAAAAAACGGTGATGGATCAAGCCCTGATCTTTGGATTGGGTAAGAGTGGTCTGCTTAATTCAGACACTCTGTTCATCACCACCCCCTTTTCTGAATCATTTTTGTCCACCATAAGCGTGGAAGGGTATACTCAGATGTGAGTCCATAGCTCATTGCACCATCAGGATTCAAGCAAGCCGGGCCAAAGACGGCTGAAATGCCAGAAACCGGACCCCTGTAGCTTGTTTCCTTCCCAGTATAAGAATTGGCTTGGTAGTTTGGTCTGCCCTGTTCACATGATGCACTGGGCCAGGGTCAGACTAATTTGCATATAGCCAAGTTCTGACCTGGGATGGTGCAGTGAGCTAAAAAACGGTGATGGATCAAGCCCTGATCTTTGGACTGGGTAAGAGTGGTCTGCTTAATTCAGACGCTCTGTTCATCACCACCCCCTTTTCTGAATCATTTTTGTCCACCATAAACGTGGAAGGGTATACTCAGATGTGAGTCCCTAGCTCATTGCACCATCAGGATTCAAGCAAGCCCGACCGAAGACGGCTGAAATGCCAGAAACCGGTCCCCGGTAGCTTGTTTCCTTCCCAGTATAAGAATTGGCTTGGTAGTTTGGTCTGCCCTGTTCCCATGATGCACTGGGCCAGGGTCTGACTAATTTGCATATAGCCAAGTTCTGAGCTGGGATGGTGCAGTGAGCTAAAAAACGGTGATGGATCAAGCCCTGATCTTTGGACTGGGTAAGAGTGGTCTGCTTAATTCAGACACTTTGTTCATCACCACCCCCTTTTCTGAATCATTTTTGTCCACCATAAGCGTGGAAGGGTATACTCAGATGTGAGTCCCTAGCTCATTGCACCATCAGGATTCAAGCAAGCCGGGCCAAAGACGGCTGAAATGCCAGAAACCGGACCCCTGTAGCTTGTTTCCTTCCCAGTATAAGAATTGGCTTGGTAGTTTGGTCTGCCCTGTTCCCATGATGCACTGGGCCAGGGTCAGACTAATTTGCATATAGCCAAGTTCTGAGCTGGGATGGTGCAGTGAGCTAAAAAACGGTGATGGATCAAGCCCTGATCTTTGGACTGGGTAAGAGTGGTCTGCTTAATTCAGACACTCTGTTCATCACCACCCCCTTTTCTGAATCATTTTTGTCTACCATAAACGTGGAAGGGTATACTCAGATGTGAGTCCCTAGCTCATTGCACCATCAGGATTCAAGCAAGCCCGACCGAAGACGGCTGAAATGCCAGAAACCGGTCCCCGGTAGCTTGTTTCCTTCCCAGTATAAGAATTGGCTTGGTAGTTTGGTCTGCCCTGTTCCCATGATGCACTGGGCCAGGGTCAGACTAATTTGCATATAGCCAAGTTCTGAGCTGGGATGGTGCAGTAAGCTAAAAAACGGTGATGGATCAAGCCCTGATCTTTGGACTGGGTAAGAGTGGTCTGCTTAATTCAGACACTCTGTTCATCACCACCCCCTTTTCTGAATCATTTTTGTCCACCATAAGCGTGGAAGGGTATACTCAGATGTGAGTCCCTAGCTCATTGCATCATCAGGATTCAAGGAAGCCGGGCCGAAGACGGCTGAAATGCCAGAAACCGGTCCCCAGTAGCTTGTTTCTTTCCCAGTATAAGAATTGGCTTGGTAGTTTGGTCTGCCCTGTTCCCATGATGCACTGGGCCAGGGGCAGACTAATTTGCATATAGCCAAGTTCTGAGCTGGGATGGTGCAGTGAGCTAAAAAACGGTGATGGATCAAGCCCTGATCTTTGGACTGGGTAAGAGTGGTCTGCTTAATTCAGACACTCTGTTCATCACCACCCCCTTTTCTGAATCATTTTTGTCTACCATAAACGTGGAAGGGTATACTCAGATGTGAGTCCCTAGCTCATTGCACCATCAGGATTCAAGCAAGCCCGACCGAAGACGGCTGAAATGCCAGAAACCGGTCCCCGGTAGCTTGTTTCCTTCCCAGTATAAGAATTGGCTTGGTAGTTTGGTCTGCCCTGTTCCCATGATGCACTGGGCCAGGGTCAGACTAATTTGCATATAGCCAAGTTCTGAGCTGGGATGGTGCAGTAAGCTAAAATACGGTGATGGATCAAGCCCTGATCTTTGGACTGGGTAAGAGTGGTCTGCTTAATTCAGACACTCTGTTCATCACCACCCCCTTTTCTGAATCATTTTTGTCCACCATAAGCGTGGAAGGGTATACTCAGATGTGAGTCCCTAGCTCATTGCATCATCAGGATTCAAGGAAGCCGGGCCGAAGACGGCTGAAATGCCAGAAACCGGTCCCCAGTAGCTTGTTTCTTTCCCAGTATAAGAATTGGCTTGGTAGTTTGGTCTGCCCTGTTCCCATGATGCACTGGGCCAGGGTCAGACTAATTTGCATATAGCCAAGTTCTGAGCTGGGATGGTGCAGTGAGCTAAAAAACGGTGATGGATCAAGCCCTGATCTTTGGACTGGGTAAGAGTGGTCTGCTTAATTCAGACACTCTGTTCATCACCACCCCCTTTTCTGAATCATTTTTGTCCACCATAAGCGAGGAAGGGTATACTCAGATGTGAGTCCCTAGCTCATTGCACCATCAGGATTCAAGCAAGCCAGGCCGAAGACGGCTGAAATGCCAGAAACCGGTCCCCGGTAGCTTGTTTCCTTCCCAGTATAAGAATTGGCTTGGTAGTTTGGTCTGCCCTGTTCCCATGATGCACTGGGCCAGGGTCAGACTAATTTGCATATAGCCAAGTTCTGAGCTGGGATGGTGCAGTGAGCTAAAAAACGGTGATGGATCAAGCCCTGATCTTTGGACTGGGTAAGAGTGGTCTGCTTAATTCAGACACTCTGTTCATCACCACCCCCTTTTCAGAATCATTTTTATCCACCATAAGCGTGGAAGGGTATACTCAGATGTGAGTCCCTAGCTTATTGCACCATTAGGATTCAAGCAAGCCGGGCCGAAGACGGCTGAAATGCCAGAAACCGGCTCCCGGTAGCTTGTTTCCTTCCCAGTATAAGAATTGGCTTGGTAGATTGGTCTGCCCTGTTCCCATGATGCACTGGGCCAGGGTCAGACTAATTTGCATATAGCCAAGTTCTGAGCTGGGATGGTGCAGTGAGCTAAAAAACGGTGATGGATCAAGCCCTGATCTTTGGACTGGGTAAGAGTGGTCTGCTTAATTCAGACACTCTGTTCATCACCGCCCCCTTTTCTGAATCATTTTTGTCCACCATAAGCGTGGAAGGGTATACTCAATGTGAGTCCCTAGCTCATTGCACCATCAGGATTCAAGCAAGCCGGGCCGAAGACGGCTGAAATGCCAGAAACCGGTCCCCGGTAGCTTGTTTCCTTCCCAGTATAAGAATTGGCTTGGTAGTTTGGTCTGCCCTGTTCCCATGATGCACTGGGCCAGGGTCAGACTAATTTGCATATAGCCAAGTTCTGAGCTGGGATGGTGCAGTGAGCTAAAAAACGGTGATGGATCAAGCACTGATCTTTGGACTGGGTAAGAGTGGTCTGCTTAATTCAGACACTCTGTTCATCACCACCCCCTTTTCTGAATCATTTTTGTCCACCATAAGCGTGGAAGGGTATACTCAGATGTGAGTCCATAGCTCATTGCACCATCAGGATTCAAGCAAGCCGGGCCAAAGACGGCTGAAATGCCAGAAACTGGACCCCTGTAGCTTGTTTCCTTCCCAGTATAAGAATTGGCTTGGTAGTTTGGTCTGCCCTGTTCCCATGATGCACTGGGCCAGGGTCAGACTAATTTGCATATAGCCAAGTTCTGACCTGGGATGGTGCAGTGAGCTAAAAAACGGTGATGGATCAAGCCCTGATCTTTGGACTGGGTAAGAGTGGTCTGCTTAATTCAGACGCTCTGTTCATCACCACCCCCTTTTCTGAATCATTTTTGTCCACCATAAACGTGGAAGGGTATACTCAGATGTGAGTCCCTAGCTCATTGCACCATCAGGATTCAAGCAAGCCCGACCGAAGACGGCTGAAATGCCAGAAACCGGTCCCCGGTAGCTTGTTTCCTTCCCAGTATAAGAATTGGCTTGGTAGTTTGGTCTGCCCTGTTCCCATGATGCACTGGGCCAGGGTCTGACTAATTTGCATATAGCCAAGTTCTGAGCTGGGATGGTGCAGTGAGCTAAAAAACGGTGATGGATCAAGCCCTGATCTTTGGACTGGGTAAGAGTGGTCTGCTTAATTCAGACACTTTGTTCATCACCACCCCCTTTTCTGAATCATTTTTGTCCACCATAAGCGTGGAAGGGTATACTCAGATGTGAGTCCCTAGCTCATTGCACCATCAGGATTCAAGCAAGCCGGGCCAAAGACGGCTGAAATGCCAGAAACCGGACCCCTGTAGCTTGTTTCCTTCCCAGTATAAGAATTGGCTTGGTAGTTTGGTCTGCCCTGTTCCCATGATGCACTGGGCCAGGGTCAGACTAATTTGCATATAGCCAAGTTCTGAGCTGGGATGGTGCAGTGAGCTAAAAAACGGTGATGGATCAAGCCCTGATCTTTGGACTGGGTAAGAGTGGTCTGCTTAATTCAGACACTCTGTTCATCACCACCCCCTTTTCTGAATCATTTTTGTCTACCATAAACGTGGAAGGGTATCCTCAGATGTGAGTCCCTAGCTCATTGCACCATCAGGATTCAAGCAAGCCCGACCGAAGACGGCTGAAATGCCAGAAACCGGTCCCCGGTAGCTTGTTTCCTTCCCAGTATAAGAATTGGCTTGGTAGTTTGGTCTGCCCTGTTCCCATGATGCACTGGGCCAGGGTCAGACTAATTTGCATATAGCCAAGTTCTGAGCTGGGATGGTGCAGTAAGCTAAAAAACGGTGATGGATCAAGCCCTGATCTTTGGACTGGGTAAGAGTGGTCTGCTTAATTCAGACACTCTGTTCATCACCACCCCCTTTTCTGAATCATTTTTGTCCACCATAAGCGTGGAAGGGTATACTCAGATGTGAGTCCCTAGCTCATTGCATCATCAGGATTCAAGGAAGCCGGGCCGAAGACGGCTGAAATGCCAGAAACCGGTCCCCAGTAGCTTGTTTCTTTCCCAGTATAAGAATTGGCTTGGTAGTTTGGTCTGCCCTGTTCCCATGATGCACTGGGCCAGGGTCAGACTAATTTGCATATAGCCAAGTTCTGAGCTGGGATGGTGCAGTGAGCTAAAAAACGGTGATGGATCAAGCCCTGATCTTTGGACTGGGTAAGAGTGGTCTGCTTAATTCAGACACTCTGTTCATCACCACCCCCTTTTCTGAATCATTTTTGTCTACCATAAACGTGGAAGGGTATACTCAGATGTGAGTCCCTAGCTCATTGCACCATCAGGATTCAAGCAAGCCCGACCGAAGACGGCTGAAATGCCAGAAACCGGTCCCCGGTAGCTTGTTTCCTTCCCAGTATAAGAATTGGCTTGGTAGTTTGGTCTGCCCTGTTCCCATGATGCACTGGGCCAGGGTCAGACTAATTTGCATATAGCCAAGTTCTGAGCTGGGATGGTGCAGTAAGCTAAAAAACGGTGATGGATCAAGCCCTGATCTTTGGACTGGGTAAGAGTGGTCTGCTTAATTCAGACACTCTGTTCATCACCACCCCCTTTTCTGAATCATTTTTGTCCACCATAAGCGTGGAAGGGTATACTCAGATGTGAGTCCCTAGCTCATTGCATCATCAGGATTCAAGGAAGCCGGGCCGAAGACGGCTGAAATGCCAGAAACCGGTCCCCAGTAGCTTGTTTCTTTCCCAGTATAAGAATTGGCTTGGTAGTTTGGTCTGCCCTGTTCCCATGATGCACTGGGCCAGGGTCAGACTAATTTGCATATAGCCAAGTTCTGAGCTGGGATGGTGCAGTGAGCTAAAAAACGGTGATGGATCAAGCCCTGATCTTTGGACTGGGTAAGAGTGGTCTGCTTAATTCAGACACTCTGTTCATCACCACCCCCTTTTCTGAATCATTTTTGTCCACCATAAGCGAGGAAGGGTATACTCAGATGTGAGTCCCTAGCTCATTGCACCATCAGGATTCAAGCAAGCCGGGCCGAAGACGGCTGAAATGCCAGAAACCGGTCCCCGGTAGCTTGTTTCCTTCCCAGTATAAGAATTGGCTTGGTAGTTTGGTCTGCCCTGTTCCCATGATGAACTGGGCCAGGGTCAGACTAATTTGCATATAGCCAAGTTCTGAGCTGGGATGGTGCAGTGAGCTAAAAAACGGTGATGGATCAAGCCCTGATCTTTGGACTGGGTAAGAGTGGTCTGCTTAATTCAGACACTCTGTTCATCACCACCCCCTTTTCAGAATCATTTTTATCCACCATAAGCGTGGAAGGGTATACTCAGATGTGAGTCCCTAGCTTATTGCACCATCAGGATTCAAGCAAGCCGGGCCGAAGACGGCTGAAATGCCAGAAACCGGCTCCCGGTAGCTTGTTTCCTTCCCAGTATAAGAATTGGCTTGGTAGATTGGTCTGCCCTGTTCCCATGATGCACTGGGCCAGGGTCAGACTAATTTGCATATAGCCAAGTTCTGAGCTGGGATGGTGCAGTGAGCTAAAAAACGGTGATGGATCAATCCCTGATCTTTGGACTGGGTAAGAGTGGTCTGCTTAATTCAGACACTCTGTTCATCACCGCCCCCTTTTCTGAATCATTTTTGTCCACCATAAGCGTGGAAGGGTATACTCAATGTGAGTCCCTAGCTCATTGCACCATCAGGATTCAAGCAAGCCGGGCCGAAGACGGCTGAAATGCCAGAAACCGGTCCCCGGTAGCTTGTTTCCTTCCCAGTATAAGAATTGGCTTGGTAGTTTGGTCTGCCCTGTTCCCATGATGCACTGGGCCAGGGTCAGACTAATTTGCATATAGCCAAGTTCTGAGCTGGGATGGTGCAGTGAGCTAAAAAACGGTGATGGATCAAGCACTGATCTTTGGACTGGGTAAGAGTGGTCTGCTTAATTCAGACACTCTGTTCATCACCACCCCCTTTTCTGAATCATCTCAGCCTGTAAATAGCATCTGATACATTCATACCTGGTAAAGAGGGGCTGGACATTGGACTTCTCCCGGAAACTCACTTGGCAGGCCTGAACCATCGCATATTCACAGGAAGTGGTGAGGCAAGGTCTTTGCTACAGGCTATTACTCCTATGCCAGGGGCACACTCATATGGAGTCATGAGGGGGCCCCTTTCTCTGACAAAGAAGGACCTATGTACTCCTTGCTGGTACCCTAGATGTGAGTCCATTGGGTCTGGGTTGCATTTACACCCGCAAAATCAATCAGCCTTAACTCCTGGAATCTCTGGCCCCGTATTAGGGTATGTCAATGTTAGTGGTTAGGCTACGGGGAAGTGATTTCAACTGTGTTGCAGGTATATTGTTCGGCAGATCATCCTCCCCACTACTTGATTTGCTCAACTGTAAACTGGCCTCCATTCTCCAGCAATGGATGACAGACTGGGACCTCTTGGACATTTGGTGGCTTCATCACGACCAGAGGTGGAAATATTTCATTTACTTGCCAGTGCGCAACCTCCGTGTGCGACTGGACTGGAGATTAGTGCTGTCAGTGGTTGCAGACAGGACCACACAGCAGGAATACCTGGCCCTTACTTACTTGGACCACAACTTGCTCATGCTGCAGCTACACTGGGGATAGGCAGCAGGTCCCAATCCCTACATGGAGGCTCCTGTCTGATGCAATATTCCGTGACTCCCTATGAGAAGCAATCATGATTATTTCCTACATAACCAGGGTTCAGTGACTGTGACACTCGTCTAGGAGGCATATAAGGTGGTGATTAGGGGCCTCTGTATGGGAGTCCAAGCTGAATACCTTGGAAACTAGGATGCAAGCCCTAAAGACCTCTTCTCTGCTGGACTCCTTCCATCTCCTAGAAGTGTTAGTAGAGAGAGCATCACATAGAGATACCACACACCATTTGGGTCTTTCCCCAACAAAGAACATTCAGCCCAGTCACATGTGGTGGAAGGTAAGGCTGGAAGGTCGCTGTCCTGGTTTTTCCACATAGATCACCAGCCGCCACTCACAAACATACTTAAGGCTGTGGATGGTGTGATGCTACATACCTAACACAACATTTAACTGGAGTTTGGACGCGATTACATGGCTTTGTATTGGGACCTGCTCCTCACCACTGAGGATGTAATTGACTGGTTTCTGACTGGAATGACCCTGCCATGCCTCTCGGATTCAGTTGGGCTGGTCCTCGGCCAACCAATTTCAGAACCCGAAATCAGGGGCACCATTAAAGACTTAGCATTGGGGGAGTCCGCTGGGGAAGTCCCTTGGGATAGATGGGCTCCCTGCAGATTCTACCAGAAGGTCAGCTCACTACTGGTTCCCCAAATGGTAACCTTATATAATGTGGTGTGGGAAATGGATGCTGGTGTAGCAGGGTTTCCGTTCTCCCACAGAACTGTGCACAGAGATCTAGAACCTGGGTGAGTTAGGGTGACCCAAAACTCACCTTAGTTTCAGAAATCCCCTTACCAAGCTAGCTACAGTGTCTCATAGGGAGTAATAACTTCCCAATGACTTAGACAATCCAGAACATGAACTTAGGGTACCTCAGGTATCGTGGAACACATGAACACTCTTTCGTTATATAATCATTACAAACCGAAACTGGGAGGCAAAGAACACACGTGCAAGTTTGAAATGTTTATTTTTCAATGCAAAGTTCTCAAACGCAGTATCTTGTATAATATCAACATACATATTATAAAAATCAGAGTTAGCAGCATAGTCACTAATCCATAGTAAGCAAAAGGTGATAGCATGTTATGATGCAAAAATCTATAGAATTCTGTATCACCTATATTTCGCGCACCCTATTTAGCATATTATATTATATCTAAGAAGGTCTCATTTGGGTTCTAGCAGGGCGGGCCCATACCTCTAAATTTCAGTAGGAGTAGATCACATCAACAGCTACCAGCTCTCTGCATGCGAAGCATCAAGTGTGTTTTTCATTCCGTGTAACTCTATCTTAAACCCGAGTAGAGCCCAATGTTGGCCGCAACATTATTTGTGTTATGTCTAATGTGGTGCGAGGATCAGGCCTTCAGCAACCTTGTGTTAGGTTATTCTTAGAGGGTGCAGTTCTCAGTGTGCAGACATTTGTACCAAGTGTACCAAGCAAGACTGATATCAGAGCAATAACATATTATTCTCAAATAAATCACATCTTTCGTCTAGGTTGAAAGCTACAATAACAATTAGGTGTCGTGTGCAAACTGAAGCCGAAAGAAAATATGGTGTTTAAACATTTAATAAACTCATGCTAACTTAACACAATATATAGAAACGCAGTAATCATATGACACCCCCCCCAATGATCCGAGGACGGTCAAAAAAAGGAAAAATTAAGCCAATACTGTAGGAAAGGCAAAACATGAAAGCAGAGTTCAATAATATTGAGCCAAGCTAAATGTATGTAAATGTATATAAAAATCAATACGAATACCTATAGTGGCCACACAAAAAAAAAAAAAAAATATATATATATATATATATATATATATTCAATGAAAAAACCATAGGTTATACTCCATATATAGTTAGGAATTAGCATTTACAAAACCTTATTTTACTCGCATAAAACCATTGAAATTCCATATATAGTTAGATGCGCTAACTATATATCGCGCACCCGCAATCCACTGCTGATGATGTCACATATTACATCATTCATGACATGGTCAGTGACATCACTGATGACATCACTGATGACATCTCAAATGACATCACTGATGACATCACTGATGACATCACTGATGACATCACTGATGACATCACTGATGACATCTCATTTGACATTACTGATCACATCACTGATGATATCATTCATATGATAATACGATGAACCTCTTCAGACTCTAATATAACCTTAGATACAATCAGTGTAAACAGACACTCACAGACTGTCACTCATCCGTGGAGTTACTCACACACCTAGTCAGTCATGCAAAGAATCAATCACACATTCATTTCCTCAACTATACAGTTATACACACCTTACTTATTCAAACATATACTAACACATATTTACTCTCTTATACAATCCCTGATACAAGTTCACAATGATCCATACAGCCACTCACACATTTACTGGCTCTAATGCACAGTTATTTATATATGTCAACTCTCACATGTACTGTGTTTTACATATGTACTTACTTTGACATGTAGCACTGAGATATCCATTCACTCACCAATACACTCATGCAGACAGTCAACCGCCCATGCAGCTGTTTCCACATGCACTTTTGAACCCATACATCTAGTGAATCAACTGCTCACACATCTATGCACAGAGTCATACACCTTCCAGCCACCCACACACACACTCAGTCTCCCATACAAATACTTGGGCAACCAATCAATAACCCATATAGTTAATCATAAAGCTACTGATCAACTCATGCAGCAGTTTACAGAACAGATATAATGATGCACAAATTAAGACAGTTTAGTCACTAACCCATGCACTCAGTGAGACACATTTAATCACTCACTCATACAATCAGTCATGCACCTACTAAATCCTTCATCCAGACACTTATACATCCACTCATTCTTCAGTATGTAAGACATATTTTAACTTTACAGAAACATACAGTCACTGGATGTTGTCATCAGTGATGTCATCAGTGATGTCACTGACCATGTCATGAATGATGTAATATGTGACATCATCAGCAGTGGATTGCGGGTGCGCGATATATAGTTAGCGCATCTAACTATATATGGAATTTCAATGGTTTTATGCGAGTAAAATAAGGTTTTGTAAATGCTAATTCCTAACTATATATGGAGTATAACCTATGGTTTTTTCATTGAATTTCAATGGTTTTTTGAAAGCTCATATATTTCTATCTGTAAAATGTATTCTTCTTTAAATCATAAAATATATTGTACATGTTTTTAATACATTTAAAAAAAAAAAAAAATTGTTCCGCTCCTAGTCCGCGAACTGGTGAGCTTCCCGTTAGCTGAATTCAAAGCCGCGACTTGGTGCGCGAGCCGGTAATCGCTCCTTAAGCGTGACTGTTACGTTATCATGACGTTTTGCGTTGTCGCGTAATACGTTTTCCGACGCGCCAAGTTAGCGGACTCGAAAGCGGATTGGATAGCGGCGCAAAGCGCGAAACGTAAAGACAGCAGGTCATGTGACTCGATAATAACACTTTTCATTAGTTCATTTCACTTTTGGTTTCCTAATGATGTAATACTAGGTCATGTGATCTAAAATTAACACTTTTCATTGGTTTAGAACTTTGGCTTTTCCCAAATGATGAAAACCCCTCCTTCTTTCCTCACTCTGACTTTCATCTTGATGAGAGAAAGACCTTTGTACAATCCAGGGAAATGGCTTCTGTTGTTGCTTCTGGTAGTGTTCCCCCACCCCCACCTCCACCTCCTCATGGAAAGAAAGGACCACCAACTCAACCAATCTTTCAAGAAGAGGAAGAGCGGGAAGAGGAGGAAGAGTCTGAATATTTGCCTGAGGAGCCCAGGAGATACAACAGGAAGGAAAATTTCATTTGGCAATTTTTCAAATTTCCACCAGGGCAAAAGAAAGTGAACGCCAGGTATGTCTTTTGCCGAATCTGTGAAGAACGTCTTTCTAGAGGCACGGATAAAAAATATAGTTATGGGAATTTCACTATGCACAGACACATGAGCAGGTGGCACCCAAATAACTACAGTGCAGCTCAGCTTCGAGACGAACAACAGAATTCACCAGCAATAGCCAGAAGATCGGTTGTGCCAGAAGTTACGGGACCTGAAGCAAGGGAGCTGATCCCAAATATTCAAATGGACATGGGGGAAGTCAAACAAGTTTGTGTGAGGTGCAATCAAACATTATGCTACCGCGAAAGTAGTATAACTCTTATCATTAGAGCCATCAAAAATCATGTATGTCCAAAACGCCCCCAAAAATAAATTCTTCTTTTTTTTGTTGCTCCTGTTGAGCCCTCTTCGATGAATCATTTTTGTTTCCCCCCTCCCCCCAAAAAATAAAAAAAATTACAAAATGTTCAGAAAAAAACAAAAAAATTTAAAAAATGTTCAGAAAACTAATAAAAAAAATTTAAAACAACAAAAACAAAAAAAAAGTTCTTTTCAGAACTACCTCCCCATTATTAAAAAAAATTGGTAGAATTCTTTGAACTCTGCCAAGCTCTATTTCTATTAGTTCGCTCCCAGTTCGCACTCCGGTACGCGAACTTTGAGCGCACCCAAAAATTTTTTTTTTAAAAAAGGAACAGTAAGTATAAGGAAAGAAAACAGACAGCTATGTTACTATAAAGATAGCTATAGGGAGTAAAGAAAAGATACTGTGACCCGCAATTCACTTCTGATCATGTCATATATTACACTATTTTTCACATAGTCAGTGACATCATCAGCAGTGGATTGCGAGTAACAGTTTTTTTTGTTTACGTCCTATAGCTGTCTTTTTTGTAACATAACTGTCTGTTTCCTATCCTTAAACTTACTGTTTGTTTTTTTAACGAGATAACAGATATGCCCAATTATTACATCATTCTTAACATAGTCAGTGACATAATCAGCAGTGGAATGCAGATTAAAAAAGTAGAAAACATTTACCTTATAATTCTTGTTAATTTTTAAAGAAAATTTTTCATACAGTCAATCTGTGAAAGAGAGAACAAACATTTCCAAAAATATTAAAACATGTATTTAAAAATTAGAAAAAAGAAGGGAAAAGGTTCAAGAAGAAACACTTTTTAAACAACTTTGACACTTATAGAAACCTCTACTTCTCTACGACCCCTACACAATCCTAAATATATTTATTTTCAACAAACAGTATCTTCATGCTGATGAAATGAGGCCTATTTTGAAATATGATGCTTCTTTTGCATTGCTTATGACTCACAATAGTGATGCCATAACAGCGCAAAAGAGATGTGAAACCATCATAAAATTGTGTCTAACATTTAAAATGATTATTTTAGGATGCAAATAAGATGTGTGCTTTCAAGAGCTTTCTTTGAGGTGAGGCCTCTTTTCTTTTTTTAAAAAAAAACAGTACCCAGAAGTACAGCACTGTAAGCATTAAAATTGACACTTACAGAAGACTCAGCTTACCCATATGTACCTCACATTTCTAAATGTATATCATAAGTACAAAAACCATAACATTAATTATACATGTTAAATGGTTTATTTTTGCTGTTCTCAGAATGTATCAAATTTCACTTAAATCAGTGACTTGAAGGTATTCATCATGTAACAGCGGGGAAAAAAAAACACAATCAAAATGACTGTGTTTAAAAAACCCATACAACCTAAGAAATCTGATTTCAAAACTCCTTAAAATTGACTTACTTTCAATGACGTCGAATGATCTCCTATAAACAGCATCCACTCTGTTGTGCTATAAATATTTTCAGCCCGCCACTTTCTGAAAGAAAACCTCCATCGATACGTAAAATATGTTACATAGAAAAAAAAACTTCTCTCATTCTATCACATGTTTCCACTAGGCCAAATCATGTTGCCGCGATTCGCAAGTCTTATATTTCTTCCAATCAAATCCCGACATTTTCTATTTTCGCAACTTTCAAAAATAAAATATTTAAGATTATTTTCACAATCCTGGACTACTAATATCTTACTCTTCTTTGTCACTCATGTTCTCCTTTTCCTATGACACTGATACTGCTTACTATGAAGCAGACCTACTTGCATCAGGTTTATATAGTTGGATTTTTAATCTAGACAGCATTGCAGACTTACATTCCCTCTACTTAAAATTTTGGTTTTAAAAACACCAGGTAAGAATTTTTAAGGTCAAACGGCAATTTTTTTTTGAAAGTTACAACGGAATCATTACAGAATGACCAGCCGTTTCCAGACTTTAAGTAAGCTGTATAATGTCCTGATGTTGTTGATGGACCTTCATGATAGATAATTGCTACAGTTACAAAAGTCCTCCCTGATATTGACAGCTGAGAAGCCACAATTTTTTTTATTAAAGTTGACAATTTTGATCCATCAGGCCTACATCGTTGGATCATTAAAATGACATACTGGCTATATCTACGTATAAATAATGTTGACATCATATCACATTTACATTGGCTACACTCCATGTTGTGATCCGCTGCATTTACTAGCTTATTAAAGGACACTGATTTACTGTCTGGCAAAGTTAAATATATAAATCTTTCTGAGTCTACACTAGTAGTACTTGATACCATACAGTTCTCGCAGTCATGCTGCCATTGATAAGAAAGCCCAAACAGGTGATCTACATCTACACCCTCATCTTGCAATACATCAAGCATATACATTAAAAACTCCTGACAATCTTGCTGATTATTTTCAGAGAAGTCTGTTTGACCTGAACATTCATCTAACAGATAACGAACTTCAGACACACTTTCTACTTTTGTTCGATCAGTGCTACATTTCTCTAACACAGAATTCAACAAGCAGCATAAACTTTGCTCCGAATTGAACACAATCTGTTCTTTTAAACTCTCTAGTGAAAAGAGAACATTAACCACTACATTTGCATAGCAGTTGACACCAGAACTGTTTTCAAATTGAAAACCGACAACATCTTCAACAGAATCCACTTTCTTTCTGCTAACAACTTTCGGTTCATTGACTTTTAGTCTTTTTGCAACAACCTCCCTACTATTACTGATATTTCTACGTTTCTGGCCTACCACACGTTTCTCAAACAAAGGATATTGAGGCAAATGTGGCGCATACTCTCTTCTTAACCTATTGTATTCCTTAACACAATCTAGATCCGCACAAATGTTTGTGACATCACAGTCAATCAAGTACAATCCCGATAAAGTTCTAACTCGTGACAATGCCACATATGCCATACCCTCCTTGAACACAGAACTGCCAATATTCACCAATGCACAGTCTACACTTAAACCTTGCGATTTATGGATTGTCACCGCATATGCCAAGCAAACAGGAAACTGTTTACGGCGAACATATAAGTCTTTAACAAGCAAAAACCTAGCAGAACAACGACCAATTTGCTGTACTTCCTCAATGCCATCAAATTTAATTCTTAAAAATTCGATTCCATCTCTATTTTTGTATTTCTCCAAATCAACAACATTACCCATTGATCCATTTACTAGACCTCTTTCTACATGTAAATTCCTTCTCAAAATGATTCGGCAATTTAAACACACATTCAAAGTCTTTTCAAAACCCGCTGTTTTAGATATAGTCTTCTCTAATGAATCCAATTTTGATTTCAAATTGTCTGACAAAATAATTGTTGATCCCATGTGCTCTAATTTGTCGATAGCTTCAAGTTTCACAATCTCTTGCTTTTCTAAATTCAACATTTTATTGTTGAAGATGGCACATTCTGCAAGAGTTGGCATGAGACATATCCCGGACTTCTTCTCAGTAATTTTCTGAAAAATATTCTCAGGCACAATCTCTTGTTTGGGATATAAATTTGACAGTAATCGTGCATTTAAAGCTTCTCTCCCATGCTCGGTCACTTTTCCAATTCTAATATCTTGTAGAATATTCTTGTAATCTTCATCCTTTGCCTGACGCATATTTTCATGCAGTTCTGCATAATTGAAGTTTAACCATATATTGACGTTGCCAATGCTCCCTAGGCACTTCCTTGTATCTTCATGTGTGAGTATTTTGAACACAGGTTGACCTTTTACTGGTGTCAGCTGCAGAAGATCTCCGAAAACAATGATGTGTTTGCCACCAAATAACACATCATATTCAGTTTTAAGTACTTCTTGCATTCTCAAATGCACAAAGGCAAGCATGACATTGGAAACCATGCTTACTTCGTCAATGATAAGTAGTTTCATTTTCCTCAAGACTCTTGAAACTTCACAGCAAGCATCTCCAGATAACTTGTTGTATTGTAATTTGTTGTCATGCTCCACCGGCAGCATCAGTAGACGATGCAAAGTAATACCTTTAATGTTATGTGCTGCCAGTCCAGTAGGAGCGGTGACAACACAAGACAGCGATGACTTAGTCCTTTCCTGCAAATAACAAGAAATTGCTTTAATGAGGAAACTCTTTCCAGTTCCCGCTTCTCCACTCACGTACAGTCGGACAGGCTTCAACGACGTACATGAGCACTCTTTCTTCTCATGACTTAATCCGTGCTCAATTTCCTTGGTAACTTCATCATATATTTTCCTCTGCTCAACGTTGAGTTGTTTTTCCAAGTCTTCTAAGTTAACTGAATCCTCCTGAGCATGTGCCATGGCTCTTTCCACTTCATTCATAGCAGTGGCAGCTTCATTTTCGATAATAGGTCCTCCAAGTGGATCTTGACTCAATGAAACAGAACTCTGACTGTCCTGAGAACTGTCTCTGGCAATCTCGGCTGCAATCGTTGCTTCCTGCTCAATTTCCAAAGTTAGCATTTCTTGATATTTAGGAAAAGCAGGACATTCTATGGACTCCTTGGCTGCATTAAAAGAGTCTTCGTAACAGAGGAAATCTCCAAGCAGTTCCTCTTCTGCACGCCAAGGCTTGAAAAGTTGCAAAAGTGCTAAATAGAAAAACTCCTTTCTTTCTGGAGATTCACCACTCAATTTTCGATGGTTTACTAATTGGCATTTTCTTTGCTTGACCAGGCATCCCTCACTTCCAATTACAGCATACACTCCTTTCTCAATATCTTCTTTGATGTTCCTCTTGAATATATAATTTTGGAGAACCTCATATAGACAAACATTCTCAAGGTGACTGCTTCGATTTGGATAATATGTATCCAACATGTTGGTCTTCAAAATGTCGGTACTGTTTGGCTCCTTTTCCGCCAAATACTCAATTTCCCGGACAGGTTTTAGAACTCGATTTCGCGTTGCAGCAAGACCAAGACTCGCCCAAACGATACTCCTAGATTTGGCATAGAGACTTGCTGAAGACAATCGATCTGAACATTCGTAAGCTCCGATTTCTCGATGCGACAACATCTTCAGACTGAAACTATACAACTTCTTGCTGAGGCTCTTTTCATGGGATATGTCCTCCCACATATCCTTCAGTTCTGTCTTTTCTTTTTTGGTGATGTAAGATGTCACATACCGAGCCACAGCCATGCAGTTGTCACCCACAAACTGTATATCCATGTTAGCATTCCACATGGACAAAATCACTGGGTTGTAGTCATTGATGTACTTGGACTCTTCGTTCCTTTTCAAATTGTATGTATTTTTGGGTGATTTCCTCGTCACATTATGTCGTAGTGAAGACATCAAACTGTTCACTTTTCCTTTAGAAATCACCGGCCGTGGAAAGTTGAAACGACATTTGGTGTAGAACTTGTCCTTGTTTCTGAATTTACGACGACAGTACTTTCCACAACGATGGCTTTGGAAACGTAGAACTTGTTCTCTTAAGCTTTTCTTCTCCGTTGCATTTGGAACAGCACACGTAGAATACTGTTCTATGAAATTCATCACTAAGTCATCGGGATCTGTTCCAAATTTAGGAGCATCCTTGATCCACAACAACATATGTATATGAGGAGCACCTCTTGCTTGGTACTCCTTTCTCCAAAAGAAATCCAAAACCTCTCCAAGAGGTGGATTCTTCTTATTTGTGATGAAAGACATCATAGCTTCAAATTTATGATTGAAGTACCTGCATACATTCACAGGATCCAAAGAACACAGTTCTCCAGGTGTCTTGAATTCAATGTTTTCAATATTTCCATTTGCTTCTCGTAGAAATTCAAGTAAGTCTTCCCAGCCATACTCGGCACAGCTCAGAGTGAGGAACCATGTCGGAGTTCCTAAGTTCCTCAGCATACATTTTAAATCACCATGACGACTATACCAATACTCATTAGTACCACGCTGACACGCCATGAGATTAATTAAGTGAGAATCCAAAATACTATCTTGGACATTAACTTTATGCATAAAGTCTCTTGCCGAGATATTTCGCATCTGTATACCACTTTTCAAGATGTGGTTCACTGCATATGACAGTCCAGACAGATCGCTTTCAAACAGGAGATGAAACAAATAGGGAATGCATTGACGAAACCTAGGATCTTCTCCATACAATCGTAAAGTCCGGTATTCAGACGCAGGAATTTGATGAGATCGCTCATCATATCTTCCTCCTCGACCTGTGGGAAATAGCTGTGGGAAACACC
Source organism: Lissotriton vulgaris (assembly GCF_964263255.1). Lineage (NCBI taxonomy): Eukaryota > Metazoa > Chordata > Amphibia > Caudata > Salamandridae > Lissotriton > Lissotriton vulgaris. The sequence goes on from NW_028254964.1 coordinate 47,726, forward strand.
GAGCTTCCAAACTTTCCTCCCAAACACTAATGGGACTCCCTTTGGCTTGTTTCATTTGAAACAACTCAATAGCATTCCCCATGACTTCCTTGGAATGCAATGGATGAACACTATAATGTTCATATATTTCTTCACTTTTAGAGGCCTCTACTTTCTCAATTTGCCCAGCACACAAATCGCTATCCTCTTCATCACTTACTTCCTCTTCTGCAACATACACATTCTTATAATACTTATTATTTTTCTTCAAATACACTGTTGCCTTTTTGACTTTCCTAACATCCACTAAATCTTGCCATATTTTCTTATTCTTTGTCGGAACCCCATTAACCAAGATAACCAGAGGTTCCTCTTCCACTTCTTCTACTCCAATTGTGTTAATGTTTTTATTCAAATCTAAAGGCAAATAAACAACTCTTCCCTTTAATCCTCTCTGTAAATCTGCTGGAGGCAACTTCCCTGTCTTTGGCTCCATTCTTACAATAGCCTGAAAGGGATGAATACTTTGAATCAAAATAGATTCATAAGTATTTAAATCCTTCAATTCAGAAGGAATCTCAACCAATTCAAGATTATTATGAACTGCCCTAGCAGGCATCTGGTTTTGGTTTAATTTATTACAACAATAAGTACACACACGTTGATCCGATCCCAAATCAAAATAATTTTCTACCATCAAGTATGTGGCAAAATCCTTCCATTCACTATTATTTTCCCTTTCACTTTTTGCATATAAATCCACTACCTTAGTCTGATTCTTATAATAAGTACGTCGACAACAAACACAAGTGAAATTAGGCCTCTCACTTGATTTCATCTGAAACGTGGCAATTTCCTTCTGAAAATTATCTGTACTGTAAACCTGTACATTATCTTCCACATTACTCTCTACTTCAGGGTCAATTTGAACATTCTCATCTTTACTACTAAAGTAACAAAACTCAATTTCTTCACAAATATTCTTCACATCTATTTCAGAACCATGCAAAAGAGCAGCACATAATTGTTTAAGCATAATTGCTGGACTCTTTGCATAATACAACATTCTCACTAATTTTCTCACTTTATTATGATGCACTGCTAGCATCCTGAAATGATGAAAAACACTCTGGCATACTCTCCTGGAAAGACAAGCCAGTGAATGACCACGCAAACCTGTTATTTGTCTCACTCTGCAAGGATCTAAATCTTGCAACAACTTCATTTTCTGCTTCAAACTTTTCTTATTAAATGTCCGTATAAAATCACAAAGCAAATTGATGGAAACCTGTCGCACACTGCAAATAGAACTACACTTCCAAATGTACACAGGAGCCTTAGGACGTCTTCCTAAAACCTCATCACTTAGCGCCTCTTCTGTCTCTGTTGTCACAAGTTTTTCTTTTTCAACTGGACAACCATCCTTCACTTCATAAGCTCGACCACTGATGTCAACTGCATGCACCAAATCATTATCCTGAAAATAACTCTCCTCATTAAAAAATGCCTCAGAACTTGAACTATGCATCCATTCTCCGGAAAAAACTTCACAAAAGTTGCTACGATTTACTACTCTCTTCCATCTACTGTTTGTTTTAAATCAGAAATTACCTTGCTTAGTTTCCTAATTCTATTGATTACCAAAATAAACAACTTTCGCTTAATTTCAAAAGCATGATCAATAATTTTCTCGACATTTTTCTTCTTCTTATAAAATGCCGCTTTCTGTTTGCATTTCTTAATATTTCTTAATAAATTAACTATTATCCGATTACGGAACATTCGTTGTCGAATGTCCCTAAACTGTTCTTTCCTTCTACTATCATGCACAGAGTTATCTCTTCCTCTACCAGTAACATTTTTCATGGGTCTTTTCTTTCCATTTAAATTACTCTTCTTTTTCTGAACTGAAACATTTGGGCGAGAAATACTTTTTTTACTACAAATATTTTTTAAGAAAGACTTTGTGCTCTTACCCGGAGCTTTCTTGGTGTTTTGATAAGTATTTAGGGAAGAGGACTGCTGCAATAAAACATCACCGTGCTGTCTTTGACGTTTTCGAGCCTTTATAATTCTATTTTTGGTAGGCATTTTCCAAACTATGAAAGAATCTGCAGTTGAATCTGTTGAAAAATATAATAAAAAATGTTAATAACCACTATTACCAAACAGTAAATGAATAACAGTCATCAAAAACTTAATGCCCTTCTTATTATTTAACATAGCAAATCAAGGCATATGACTGAGTATGATGTTATTTTTCTTTTTTAAATGGAAAGCGTTCTTCATGGTGCAAGTTTCTTGTAAATACGCTCCCACCTGCGAAAAGGAACTTAGCAATGCAAAGCTGCTTGGGTCCCCAGTGTCTGTCAACATTCTAAACAGTCCGGAGCGGCCGCCATCTTATCTCTCGGTAGGATCGAGAGAGAAGAAAAGGTGAAAAACGAAGGGGAAATTTAATAAAATGGGGCAAAGTATACCCCAGTTGACCCCCTAGGAATGTTGTTGGAATTTTTTAAAGGGTCCCCTGAGGAAAATAAAAAAATATATATTTTTCACGATAGAACCGCTTCCCAAACACCGAACTGGTCCGCAAACTGCACGAGAATACGCCATTTTGAGCGTCGTTTTAATTAAATTACTAGGAATAAGGAGGTGCGGGAGACGTATCCTATTTCCTTATATTTTCTGAGAGTGGCTGAGGAGTCTCATATATGTTGATACATGTGTTCCAGCGGCTGTGCGTGAGCTTTTTTTAAATTTTTGCTGCGTGACGTCTGTTAACGTTCGATTCGAAGGAAATCAGGAAGTGTTGACCACCAATTTCTCAGTGCGATAAAATCTTTTGAGATATATTATCAAGCCTGTGCGCTAAAATTATCACCGATAAAGCGGCGACAATGGGCTTGATAATATGCTCTGTGAAATTCCAATCGAAGCCCATTTTAGATGTCTTCACATCTAGCATGTACTTCGATTGGAAATCCATAGAGCATATTATCAAGCCCATTATCGCCGCTTTATCGGTCGTTTTCGGCCGATAAAGCGGCGATAATTGAAGCGCACAGGCTTGATAAAATACCACATTGTTATAAATGAATCCTTATTGAGACACAATGTCTGCGCCAATTTGCCTTTTTTACAATGCCACAATTTTGTCGTGCACGGCAGCCATTTTACATGCCAGGCTGGTCTCAGCCTATCACCTAGCCCTGCGAATGTAGGGAAATATTATCAAACCTGTACACTAAAATTATCGCGCATTATTGGCCGAAAACGGCTGATAAAGCGGCGATAATGGGCTCCATAATATGCTCTGTGGAAATCCAATCGAAGCCCATGTTGGATAACATGGCTAAAAACTACTCAACACCATTGTTTGGACATTATTAACATGGCTATGTAACTCCCATAATCAAAATTTAAATTTGCCAAGCACACTTGTGTTACTGCATGCCAGAATGCTACACCGAATATGCAATTACAATTTCGCAAAGTAACAAAATCTATTTCTATATCACTACAGACAAAGCCACAATTTAAAAACACAGCTTTCTTCATCATTTTCTCCTTAGCGATAAAAAGCGGTAGCAATGCATGAATATCACGCTGAAAAGTCAGCGATATTCATGCATTATCCTGCAAATGCTCTTAGCCATGTTATCCACCTCCCATTGGATAACATGGCTAAGAACTGCCCGCAAATGCGAAAAAAAACGGTCGCAATGCATGAATAACGCTGAAAAGTCAACGATATTCATGCATTATTCAGCAAATGCTCTTAGCCATGTTATCCACCACCCATTGAATAACATGACTAAATACTGCTCAGAGCCCCATGAGGAACGCTTTCCATTTAAAAGAGAAAACATATCATCATAGAAAAGAATCGTTTTTAAACACAGCATATAAATCAATTGTATACCTGCATTCAAGAGGAAATGACTGAAAATGTCCTTGAGACACACGAAAGCGTTTTCTGGAATACCCTAGCACCATTTTTCCGACATTATTAACATGGCTATGTAACTCCCATAATCAAAATCTAAATTTGCCAAGCGCAGGTGAGAACGTATTTACAAGACACTTGCCCCATGAGGAATGCTTTCCATTTAAAAATGAAAAAATAACATCAAAGACACTCAAATGCCTTATAAATATGACCCAAAACAACCTATGAAACTCTAACAGTACATATCCAAAATTTAATTGTTTTCAAAATGGTTTTTAAAAACAACATATCTGTTTCAGCTTACATAAAAGACCATGGAATGCGCTTCATATACAACAATACCTTGAGTTACTACATGCCAGAATCCTACACCGAATATGCAAATACAATTTCTCAAAGTAACAAAATCTATTTCTATATCACTATAGACAAAGCCACAGTTTTAAAAACACAGCTTTCTTCATCATTTTCTCCTTAAATCATTCTATTCTATATCTAAAATAAATAAATCTTTTCTCACCTTAGCAAATACTTTTTGAGTTATGAAAACAGTCTCAGAAATACACCAAATTGTCTTCAGCAGAAGAAAAAGGATGCACTCCAGAGGCTGCAGCTATTGAAAGCACAGAAATACAGATATTCATTTCACATATCTCTCATATTAGCCAATCATAACTCTTCCCTCACTTTTTTCAAATCAAAACCCTTCCCCCCCTCTGCCCTCTCTGCCTTTTTTTTGCTTAGCAACGACCTCCTGAAAGACCTCTCATGTTTGCAAGTTCACACAACAATGTTTCAATTGAACTCTGAACTCTCAGTGCACCTGCGTATCCAGTGCAATCTTTCATTAAAAGTTTCTTCCTTGACCATTGAAATTACATGTTTCAAGAACACATCCATGCACCCTAACTTTCTGTTTTCAGAAATGGAAATGCGCCAATCACTGCTAATGAATAATTAGCATTGGAAATCCACAGTTTTTTTTCTTTACAAACTCCTACTGTTTCAACTGCCCTTTCATTACCACACTTCATCTGAATGCAGCACAACCTTCTCCCACCATGTTTAACGTCTGGATTGTTGGACATAGTTACATCCACTGGGCTCAAAGGTATGCTGACAACAGAAATTTACACAACCTCAATTTACAGGATGTGGAAATTAAATGGTTGGGCCAAAGAGGATTAAAATGTCACCAATTGATACCATTGGTGAAAACCTTTATGCATTTGCCAAAACCTGACCTCTTAATAGTGCACTGTGGAGGAAATGATTTAGGCACTATGACTGGGGTTGGTCTGGAAATGCTTTTAAAGGACACCTTTGAGCAATTAATGGCACTTTTTCCTCAAACTGCCTTGGTATATTCCAATATATGCCAAAGACAGAAATGGAGGTGGTCCAACCAATTTGGTCCACAAATTGAGAAAGCGAGGAAGCATGTAAACAAATCTGTTTCAGCTTTCATGGAATGGGCTCCCTGTACAATAATAACTTGCGTTACTACATGCAAGATATCTACAGAGGAGATGGAGTTCACTTCTCAGATGAGGGCAACAGAATTTTCATTCTGAATTTAAGACTGTGCATTGGTACCTACTTATAAGTACCTAAATAAAACATAAACCCAAAAGCTCTTCTCAGAGCTACCCTTCATCTGATCACTCACAATTAATACTTTTCTCTAACTTATTTCTGTAATTTTCAACAAACTACGCTCAAAGAGCGCTACCCGGTACGCGAACTGGAAGCTAACCGCCCAAAATTATTTTAAAAATGTTTTTTCTCCGCACATATGGTCCTCCTCAGCCACCCTCAGAAAACCTGGGGGGTCAAAATACTTGTACCGTGTCCCCTTCTACCCTTTCTGAACATTATTTAACCTCCATTTTATATGTTAATTCGACCGAAACACAAAATGGTGGACTCCCGTTACGCTTCTAGTTCGCGGACTAAACTGCTTCCCGGGAAGCGGCCCAAAGAAAAGGTGGGAAAGTAATTCAAAGAAAAAGGACTGGAGACACTCTCACCAAATATAGATTAACTCATACTACATAACAATCCCTTTCATTTTCACAAATTTGATTGAAATTCCATTTAGCCATTAAGCCTGTAGACCTCTCTAAATACCTTGAGGTAAATTACTTCACAAAACACATCTGAAGTGTTGGAATTGACAACCAATAAAAATCTTACTTTCATTTTCTACTTTTATTACCTGATATTTGATTGGTTATATACCTGAATATATATAAAGGAAGAGAAGAAAACACAGCCATTTTGACTGCTACTTCTTGTTGTACATCACATTTCAATACTTACCTAAGACTTCAACTTGTTTCTGAAGGTAAGTTGTTATTTTTAAAAATGAAGTATATTGTACACTATAACTTGATATGGTAGACTTTTTCTGATACATATACACTATCCCTCTGTAGTAGTTATGGATTTAGATAGACTTCTCTGTTATAGTTAGGAATGGAGTTAGGCTTCTCTTCGTTAAATTACATACACTTTTTTATAGTCCTATTTCCACTCTGATACTATACACTGCCAAAAGAAAAATTCACTGATAAAAACTACCTATCTAAAATTAATCCCAACAGTGCCCAATCTCTACTAATATATATTTTTTTATTCAAAATTTCAGGCAAAATGGAAGGCGAACAACAAGTTTCATTTTCAATTGAACTGAAGGAGAGCAGCCAAGACAAACTTGATGACTTTATGGATGACAGTAGAGACCACGAACTTCTACAATGTGTTGAAGCAGTAGACAACCTGCTTCAAAATGAAAAACAATTACACCCTATAATAAATTATGACATTTCTGACAATGAAATGTTAGAAAATTTAATAAAGTATGAAACACAATCATAATAAAAAAAAAAAAAAAAAAAAAAATTAAAAAAAAAACAACAAAAACAACAAATAATTAACATACAGTATTAAAAAAATCTATCATTCTTTTATCCTTATAGTACGCTGCCCAGAGTGCTACCCGGTTCGCGTACTAGGAGCTCACCACGCATAAATAATTTTTTTTTTTTTTTTCCCCCTGCAGAAACCTTTTACAACCTCCACATAAAACCTAGGGGGTCAGGGAGGATCTACTAGGCCCCCTTATCGAAATTTCCCCCTTTGTTTTGGCCTCCTCTTATCTCTCGATCCTACCGAGAGACAAGATGGCGGCCGCACCAGACTGTTTAGAATGTTGACAGACACCGGAGAGCCAATCAGCTTCGCATCGCAAAGTTCCGATAAGCGAAAAGTACGCGAACCGGATCGCTGCCCGGAGCGCTGTTACAGATATATATCTTGATTTAAACGTTAATTTCTCAAAATCCACTGAAGCACATATATTGAGACCTAGCAAAGGCACATCGGGCTAACAGTCCCTACAATTTTGCCAAGTTTCGTGCAAATCCATTCAGCCGTTCGAGCTAAAAGTGAGGCCAACCGCCCTATGGAAATTAACATGGGAAAAACGCGTTTTGGGACCCCCCTTTTTTCTCAGCCCCCCCTTGACGAAACCCCCCCAAATTTCTAGGAGCTGCTCAGAAACAAAATGTGCCATTTTCCTGAAAATTTCAGCCGATTCCGTCCACAAACGCCAAAGTTATTAGACATAGAATTTTCAGAAATCCCATAGAGAAAAAATCCTAACTATATATACCTACTGGCGACCGCCAGTAGGTAATATATATATATATATATATATATATATATATATATATATATATATATATATATATATATATATATATATATATATATATATATATATTACCTACTGGCTATCGCCAGTAGGTATATATAGTTAGGATTAATTCCCTATGGGATTTCTGAAAATTCTATATCTAATAACTTTGGCGTTTGTGGACGGAATCGGCTGAAATTTTCAGGAAAATGGCACATTTTGTTTCTGAGCAGCCCCTGGAAATTTGGTGGGGTTTCGTCAAGGGGGGGCTGAGAAAAAAGGGGGGTCCCAAAATGCGTTTTTTACATTGAGTTTTCCATAGGGCGGTTGGCCTCACTTTTAGCTCGAACGGCTGAATGGATTTGCACGAAACTTGGCAAAATTGTAGGGACTGGTAGCCCGATGTGCCTTTGCTAGGTCTCAATATATGTGCTTCAGTGGATTTTGAGAAATTAATGTTTAAATCAAGATATATATCTGTAACAGCGCTCCGGGCAGCGATCCGGTCCGCTTACTTTTCGCGTTTCGGAACTTTGCGCGCAGAAAGCTGATTGGCTCTCCGGTGTCTGTCAACATTCTAAACAGTCCGGAGCGGCCGCCATCTTGTCTCTCGGTAGGATCGAGAGAGAAGAAGAGGTGAAAAACGAAAGGGGAATTTAATGAAAGGGGGCAAGGTATCCCCCTCTTGACCCCCTAGGAATGTTGTTGGGGTTATTAAAGGGTCCCGTGGGGAAAAGGAAAAAAAAATGATTTTTTCACGGTAGAAGCGCTTCACGGGCCGCGAACTGGGCCGCAAACTGGTAGCGAAACGGGAATTCGCCATTTTGTGCTTCGTTAATTAAATTACTAGGTATAAGGGGGTGCGGGAGACGTATCCTAATCCCCTATGTTTCCTGAGGGTGGCTGAGGAGGCTGATATATGTTGATACATCTCTTCCAGCGGCTGTGCGTGAGCTTTTTTTTATTTTGCTGCATGACAGTCCGGAGCGGCCGCCATCTTGTTTCTCGGTAGGATCGAGAGAGAAGAAGAGGTGAAAAACTAAGGGGGAATTTAATGAAAGGGGGCAAGGTATCCCCCTCTTGACCCCCTAGGAATGTTGTTGGGGTTATTAAAGGGTCCCGTGGGAAAAAGAAAAAAAAAATGATTTTTCACGGTAGAAGCGCTTCACGGGCCGCGAACTGGGCCGCAAACTGGTAGCGAAACGGGAATTCGCCATTTTGTGCTTCGTTAATTAAATTACTAGGTATAAGGGGGTGCGGGAGACGTATCCTAATCCCCTATGTTTCCTGAGGGTGGCTGAGGAGGCTGATATATGTTGATACATCTCTTCCAGCGGCTGTGCGTGAGCTTTTTTTTATTTTGCTGCATGACAGTCCGGAGCGGCCGCCATCTTGTTTCTCGGTAGGATCGAGAGAGAAGAAGAGGTGAAAAACTAAGGGTGAATTTAATGAAAGGGGGCAAGGTATCCCCCTCTTGACCCCCTAGGAATGTTGTTGGGGTTATTAAAGGGTCCCGTGGGAAAAAGAAAAAAAAAATGATTTTTCACGGTAGAAGCGCTTCACGGGCCGCGAACTGGGCCGCAAACTGGTAGCGAAACGGGAATTCGCCATTTTGTGCTTTGTTAATTAAATTACTAGGTATAAGGGGGTGCGGGAGACGTATCCTAATCCCCTATGTTTCCTGAGGGTGGCTGAGGAGGCTCATATATGTTGATACATCTCTTCCAGCGGCTGCGCCATCTTGCCTTTTTTCCAATGCCACAATTTTGTCGTGCACGGCAGCCATTTTAGATGCCAGGCTGGTCCCAGGCTATCACCTACCCCTGCGGATGTAGTTTATGGCCCCAGCTGTAGAGAATTCAGACATGCCAACCCTCCTGATTCAGGCGTGTGACTACTGATTTCAGTGCTAGTCTCCCGCCTCCCGATTTCTGCAAGCAAAAACCCGGGGGCATATTACGAACAACTAGCGATAATTTTTGTCTCTAACTTGTTTAGAGACAAAAATTATCGCCGCACATCGGCGATTTTTATCGCAGATAAACCTTGCTATTATCGCAGAAAAGTCAGCGATATTCATGTATTATCGAGCAAATGCTCTTAGCCATGTTATCCACCTCCCATTGGATAACATGGCTAAGAACTGCTCAGGGCAGGTGTTAGATTTTGGAGATATTCGCGCTTAGCGCGAATATCTCCAAAAGTTGGTAATAGAAGATAGCGATGTTAGGGACTGTTTCCAGTCGCTAACATCTTGGTACCCCACTTTGCATGTCATTAGTGATAAGTATCACTGACATGCAAAGCGGGGCCCAAGATGGTCGCTATCTCCTTTTAGCTGTCACTAACTGGTGTTAGTGACAGCTTGGTAATAGGGAGATAATTTTATCTCCGCTTTCATGGCTTTTAAAGCCAAAAAAGCGGAGATAAACCCCCTTGATAATATGCCCCACGATTCCTTGGGGGTTTCAGCTGACAGGGCTTGGTATTGTGTTACATGGTAATTTTTCCAGGAAACGTCAGAGGGTCGATGCAGGGGTTCTAGAAGAGGTGATAAACCATTTAAGCCTCATGAACAAGCGCATGGTCTTTTAAAGATTTGTGAAGTACTCGGGGCGGCGGTGTGTGTGTGCCCTCTTTTAGGAGCGGGCGGGGGGGCACTGCCAGCAACTTGCCAGGTCAGGTAGTGTTCAACACGTGCATCACCCTTTCTCTGCCTGCTATTGCGCTCCATGCTTCGGAAAGGTAAGAAAAAGAACGTGCATTTGAGTTTGAAATGTCCGATCCTGCAGCAGCACACTTCCAAAGCCCACACATGACAATAACCCGATTCAAGGCCCCATTCACCCGTTTTAAAAAAAATAGATAACACTCCAACAAAGTAAGATTATAAAACTTTATTAACTATTAACTATAACGAACGGAACAAAAACTAAAAACATTTAAACATTTTTCAACACAAAAAGCAACAATGGTTAGAAGCTGTCTTTTGTGCGAATAGTCCCAAGGCAGCACAACGTGCAGAGTTCTGGACGGCACCCAGGTGATGTCGCCTGGGTGCCGCACTGGTTTTGGGATCCTACAATGCAGCACAGAAAAACAGCGTGGGGCGTCCCGGGTGGTGCGGGGGGAGGCCTCGTCAGTAGCGGTCTGTTGTGCGAATAGTCCCAAGGCAGCAGAACGCGTTGAGATGTTGATGGGACTGTGTCCAGTGTCACATGGCTGACACAACATGTACGACAGGCACCCAGGTGATGTCCAGTAAACTGCCGCACTAGTTTTGGTATCCTACAATGCTGCTCCGAAAATTGGCGTGCGGCGGCCCAGGGGTGGGGGAGGCGGCGTGAACGGGCCTCCCCAGGTGGCGGCCATCTAGCTGAGTTGCGCCCGCTCTTGCGGCTACAGCGTCTCGCTCACCATGTTGTTGAGTTGCTCCCACTCTTGCAGTGCAGCGATAGGCGGCTGCCACATGGCTCTTAAAATGGCGGACGGCTCCTCGGTTTTGGGCCTGGTCCACTGAAATGGCCCTGGGACACCTTGGAACTCGGACGCTTGCCTGCTAGGGCTTGGGCTCCATTCTCGAAAAGCGTCCCCTCAGCCGTGAAGATTCTACAAAAGTCTTGGGGGCCCCCGACTCCCGCAGGCTTCCGGTGGGGAGCGGCTGCCATGATTGCTCGCGGAATGACCACGACGGAGCCACGAGATGGTGGTGCTCTCATGCTGACGCCAGCTTCAGTCTGAATGATTCAGAAACAAGGTGGGGCTTTCATCGTTTGGGAAAAAAAAATGTTCTAAACCAATGAAAAGTGTTATTTTTAGGTCATATGACCAAGCCTTCCATCTTTAGGAAACCAAAAGTAAAATGAACCAATGAAAAGTTTTATAAACAAGTCACATGACCTGTTATGCGGCATAGGGCTACAAAAAGTGTAGAAAATCCGTTGGCACGTGAGGCGGCGTCAGTAGCGGACCCATGTGCGAATAGGCCGAAGGCAGCACAACGCGCCGAGATTCGGATGGCACCGAGGTGGTGTCCAGCAAATTGCCGCACTGGTGTGGCCATCCTACAATGCTGCGCCGAAAGACGGCGTGTCCAGCTGAGTTGCGGTCACTGTTGCGGTACAGTGACTCGAACGCGCCGAGATCCGGATGGCACCGAGGTGGTGTCCAGCAAATTGCAGCACTGGTGTGGCCATCCTACAATGCTGCGCCGAAAGACGGCGTGTCCAGCTGAGTTGCGGTCACTGTTGCGGTACAGTGACTCGAACGCGCCGAGATCCGGATGGCACCGAGGTGGTGTCCAGCAAATTGCCGCACTGGTGTGACCATCCTACAATGCTGCGCCGAAAGATGGCGTGTCCAGCTGAGTTGCGGTCACTCTTGCGGTACAGTGAGTCGAACGCGCCGAGTTCTGGATGGCCCCGATGTTGTGTCCAGCAAGTTGCCGCACTGGTGTGGCCATCCTACAATGCTGCGCCGAAAGTCGGCGTGGGGTGCCCCGTTGGCTTATGACGTGATGTCAGTACTGGACTGATGTGTGAATAGGTCGGAACCAGCACAAGGCGCCAAGATCCGAATGGCAAGTCCTGGATGTTGAGTGCCTCAGTTGAGAGTTCTGAGCAGTGCTTGTAAGACTGTCTGAAGCTTATTTGCACCTGCTGCAGCTTCACTATTGCCCTGGTGTGGCCAAAGGTGGCACATGACATAGGCGGCCGGCTCCCGAGGTGCGGCGGAACTTTTTTCCTTTTCCTTTCTGCTTCTTTTCCTACAATCCGTTTCATCTGAAGACACGACCAGGTCCCTGAATGTGTGCAGCGGGACGCTATTGATTGAATGAAAATGGCGGCTTGACACAAAGCTGACTCAAGCGTTACTGTTGATGCTATACAGACAAAAATTGGTTTTCAGTTTGTACATTCTTCAGGTTTTTTTTTTCCATCCAAGTCTGATTGAGAGTTTGTAGAAAAATGGCTTCAGATTTTCCACATACTACTCTTCAACATTCTTCCTAAATGTAACAATGTGAAACTCACTAGGAGAATGGCTGTTTCTGTTTCCTTTCAAAATGCTGCCAACACTATTTTCTGAATGGAAGACACCATCTTGTAGCATAAAGGGCCGAAAGGGGTTCTGGTCTGGCCGATGGTTGGTGGAGACATTTTGACTATATCTTGGACCTGCCCGGCCTCGCCCAAAATGGCGCCGGTATAAATGGGACTCGTAACTCCTTGCCCGCAAATGTATATCTAGAAAATGTTATTGTAAGTGGCTGTATCGTATTTTAATTACAAAATGTACGTCCACCGATTCCGCAACTGTTAGACACCTTTGTTCTTGCAACCTAATGGCCCGCTCGTTACGTTCTTCTACAGTGTAAATGTCTCCTCATCATATACGATTTCAGTTTGCTCCGTGGCCGGCCCACGTGGTTATAGGCCCGTATTTGTATACTGACATTTTCACAATAAAGGTTTTTAAAACAAAACACGGTAGTAGTATTTACATTGGTAAAGTTTTTACTTTTAGTCACTGTTTTCGAATCAGTAAAGGCAAGTGAAATAAAGCAGTCCAATTACATGACGGATAGAAGGTATAATATGTAGGAACGCAGTAAAGATAAATGCTTAAGGGCAGTTGTGTTTTTCATGTCTGCAATATAAAGTGATCGATAAGAATCTGATAATCAGGCGTATCGGCGACTAAGATAGCAGGCCGAATCTCTTTTACTCAACGGCTCCGTTATGGAAGGAAGAAACGCCCTTTTTCTCGAAAAAGGAATATATTTTACTTACAAGACAGTTGTAAATTTTCCGGGAAAGTACATTAGCCTGGAATATTATAACATATGTTTGAAAAAAAAATATTGTTCGAAAACAATAAAAAGCGTAATTTTTAGGTCATATGACCAAGCTTTTCATCATTAAATTAACAAAAGTAAAATGAACCAATGAAAAGTTTTATTAACAAGTCACATGTCCTGTTATGCTTACGTTACGTGCTGCGCGCCGCGCCGCGGATCACTTCCGGGTGCGGTAACGCAGCGTGTCATATAACGCATTACGCGACAACGTAGGTCAAGAATATAGTCAAAATGTCTCCACCAACCAGCGTTCGGAACACAACTCCTTTCAGCAGTCCAAAAAGTTCTGTTAAATGACAACAGAGGGGACAGGCAACAAGAACCATCAGTCAAAGAGGGGAGGGCAAGTTCTTCTCTTCCGGGTCATGTTGGGGCGCTACCGGAACTGATCGAATTGGTAGTCTACAGTGTTTCTGGATGTTTCAGACTAAAGCTGGCGTCAGCATGAGACCACTACCATCTCGTAGCTCCGTCGTGGCCATTCCACGAGCAATCATGGCAGCCGCTCCCCACCAGAAGCCTGCGGGAGTCGGAGGCCCCCAAGACTTTTGTAGAATCTTCACGGCTGAGGGGACGCTTTTCGAGAATGGGACCCAAGCCCTATCAGGGAAGCGTCCGAGTTCAAAGGTGTCCCAGGGCCATTTTAGTGGACCAGGCCCAAAACCGAAGAGCCGGCCGCCATTTTGAGAGTCCTGTGGCAGCCGCCTATCGCTGCACCGCAAGAGTGGGCGCAATTCAGCTGGATGGTGGGCAAGACGCTGTAGCCGCAAGAGTGGGCGCAACTCAGCTGGATGGGACAAGGTTCAGAATTGAAGAGTCATCAAAAGGCAAAAAGTTCCGCCGGATCCCGGGAGCCGGCGGCCTATGTCGGGGGCAATCTCAGGCTACACCAGTGCTATAAGACTTGGGGAGGGTGTCGGAGCCAAGCGTCTTCTCCGAGTCCATGGCCATCACACCGCCCCTCAGGGGCCTCCGTCAAGCTGTTTAGGAAGGTAACATATTACATTGTTTTCTAATGCAGTCAGGTCCACAAACGACACTCACTTACTTTGAGAATAGTGAAGCTGCAGTAGGTGGAAATAAGCTTCAGACAGTGTTACAAGCGCTGCTCAGAACTCTTAACTATGGCACCCAACATCCAGAACTTATGCTATTTGAGAATGGCAGTGACATCGAAGCATCTCAGGGACCAAAACCATTAACGTACTTTCACGTATGAAAATCTTACTTGGGGAGGGGGCAGGAGCGAAGCGCCCCCTCCCAGTCAGCGCCACCACACCGTATGTTGAAAATTTGAAGCCATCGTTCTACAAAGTCAACCAAACTTGGATTAAAAATCTAGAAAAATGTACAAACTGAAAACCAGTTTTGGTCTGCATAGCATCAGTAGCAACGCTTGAGTCAGCTTTGTGTCAAGCCGCAAATTTGATTCAACAAAGCACAGACATTCAAAAAGGCTCAAATTCAGAACTCTAAACTATGGCACCCAACATCCAGGAGCTTGCCATCCGGATCTTGGAGCCTTGTGCTGCTTTCGATCTATTCACACATCGGTCCACTACTGACATCATCTTATAAACCAACGTTATGTAAATAGTTTTTTAATAAAATGTTTTACCCTGTTTCTTTGCTGGTGTGTTGTCTATATTTTTAATATTTGCATACGGTTTGTCGTTATTTTGTGCGGGATGGGTGATGGAGCCGAGCTGTCTTGCAGGCCTCATGGTGTGGAGCTCAGTTCATCTCACTATTTTCGTATTTCTCATGAAGGGTTGTTCCTAATATTTCTATTTTAGCGAGGTCAAAAAGAGATCCAATTAGTGGCCTACTGATTTTGCTCGATTACTTTTATTTTTTTTACACGATTTTTCACTATCTGCAAAGACTAAACAGAGTATTGCGACTTTGTGCTTGTTTGTAAATAGAGAATGATCCAAAGAGAACCAATTCTAAAACAGTAAATGCTTGGACAACAATCAATCAAATGGAGAGACAAGCAGCCACGACGGATTACAACGGGGGTAAAGGCCTGCGTTAACTACCCTTCAGTATCTGCAAAGAGAGAGTACTACTAAGACAAAAGAGGGGGGGGGGGGGTGCAGCGTTCAAAGCACATCAGCGTGCATAAATACGAAAATGTTTTTATTTATCACGTACTTGACATTTTAAAGCTTTTCATATTTGCTATTAAAAAACCAATGAAATTCACAGAAAAAACCATAGGTTATAGTGGATATATAGTTAGGAATTTGCATTTACAAAACCTTGAAAATTCAATGAAAAAACCATTGGTTTTAGGCCATATATAGTTAGGGATTTGCATTTACAAAACCTTATTTTACTCGCATAAAACCATTGAAATTCCATATATAGTTATAAGCGCTAACTATATATCGCGCACCCGCAATCCACTGCTGATGATGTCACATATTACATCATTCATGACATGGTTAGTGACATCACTGATGACATCACTGATGACATCTCAAATGACATCACTGATGACATCACTGAAAACATCTCATTTGACATGACTGATAACATCACTGATGATATCATTCATGTGATAATACGATGAACCTCTTCAGACTCTAATATAACCTTAGATACAATCAGTGTAAACAGACACTCACAGACTGTCACTCATCCATGGAGTTACTCACACACCTAGTCAGTCATGCAAAGAATCAATCACACCTCCATTTCCTCAAATATACAGTTATACAAACTTTACTTATTCAAACATATACTAACACATATTTACTCTCTTATACAATCCCGGATACAAGTTCACAATGATCCATACAGCCACTCACACATTCACTGGCTCTTATGCACAGTTATTTATATATGTCAACTCTCACATGTACTGTGTTTTACATATGTACTTACTTTGACATGTAGCACTGAGATATCCATTCACTCACCAATACACTCATGCACACAGTCAACCGCCCATACAGTTGTTTCCACATGCACTTTTGAAACCATACATCTAGTGAATCAACTGCTCACACATCTATGCACAGAGTCACACACCTCCCAGCTACCCACACACACACTCAGTATCCCATACAAATACTTGGGCAACCAATCAATAACCCATATAGTTACTCATATAGCTACTTATCAACACATGGAACAGTTTACAGAACAACAGACATAATGATGCACAAATTGAGACAGTTTAGTCATTAACCCATGCACTCAGTGAGACACATTTAATCACTCACTCATATAGTCAGTCATGCACCTACTAAATCCTTCATCCACTTATATATCCACTCATTCTTCAATATGTAAGAGATATTTTAACTTTACAGAAACATACAGTCACTGGATGATGTCATTTGAGATGTCATCAGTGATGTCATCAGTGATGTCACTAACCATGTCATGAATGATGTAATATGTGACATCATCAGCAGTGGATTGCGGGTGCGCGATATATAGTTAGCGCTTATAACTATATATGGAATTTCAATGGTTTTATGCGAGTAAAATAAGGTTTTGTAAATGCAAATCCCTAACTATATATGGCCTAAAACCAATGGTTTTTTCATTGAATATATATATATATATAAAAAATGAACTAGAGGCCATTTATAAATCATAGGCCCAGAACATATCAAAGTCCAATGTTCTTAATATAAAAGGCACCATTCAGAATTACTAAAAAGTCACGTGCCATAATAGTGAAAGTCTCCAAAGCCACTCATGGGTGGATAGAATATGCAAAATAGGTAGCCACAGCTTCCAACATGAAATCACTGTCATCATCCGAAAACAGTTCAGCCATCCAATTAAGCAATGGGAAAGAACATACGTGCTCCTCCAGCACCGAATCCTCTAGCAACATCAGAGGACAACTCAGTGGGTTCTCGAGAACGCTATGTGCCAGAAAGTCATGCGCCGCTGCGAATATGTCCCACTGGCCCATTAGTCCATGCATCGCTGCCAAGGCCATAACCCTTTCGTCAGAACAAACCAACTCGTGAGCAACTACGGGGCTCATCAGCTGATCAAAATTGACGTCAGGAGAAGTCGGTAAGCAGAGACACAAATCAATGGCCCAGTCGAAATCACAGCTCAGGCAATGAAACACAGGCTGGACACATGTGAAATAGGAAAATCGAAACGATAATCCAAAAGCCGTGCT
This sequence comes from Lissotriton vulgaris, assembly GCF_964263255.1. NCBI lineage: Eukaryota > Metazoa > Chordata > Amphibia > Caudata > Salamandridae > Lissotriton > Lissotriton vulgaris. Next base: position 65,376 of record NW_028254964.1, read on the forward strand.
TAAAGTCGCAAGCGGCAAGGAGCCATAGTAATCAAGCATCCGGTTGCGAAACAGCATCAGTAGGGGCTGAGCGTTTTCTTGCGCAGGATGGGCATCCATGTTTAATAAAGCAAAATATCACCAGCACGCCTGCAGCCAAAGCCAGCAAAACAGGGAATCCGCCAAACAAGCTTGCGAATATAGAATGAAAAAACGCAGGGATAATACCAAATACTTTTTCAAACGTAGTCACGAGACCACTGCTAACCAATTTAAAAAAATGTGCTAGGCCATTCGTGGAGGAGGCATTAAAGATTTGATGAACCAGCTCGCAGAAATGAAACGGCAAATCAGTATTTAAAAGCGCCTGCACCTCTGTGCGTGTGTTAGCTATGTGAAGGACATAAGTTTCACGGGCCGAGCTCAGGGCCACTTCTTTTTGAGACAAAAGGGCTCTTATTCGGCTCAAACCATTGAACTCCGCTCTCAAGGTTGGTATTCTTGGCCAAATGGAAACATCTGAATTCCCATGCGTGGGTGGATATAACACGTTCTTGCAACACACCACACGTTCTGATACAGTAACCACATATGCGATACCGACCATTAACCCACAACACAGTTCGTTGTTCAAAAGTAAATAACTACCGTTAGACAACAAAGTGAATGTGGGAACTATTGCAGGAACCGGTGTGCCTTTTAAAACACAGGCTAAATTTGGTCTTTCCTGATTACAAGAACCATGTAACTGGATGTGCCTGCATATCAGTGAACGGTCAGGCGACTGTGTGCATTCTTCACCATTCAGATTCACTTCCTTTCCCTCTTTCAGACATCTGTATGTATATGGTAAAGACCATGTCTCATGTAAGAAAGCACTTCCCAGTGATTCATATCGCCCTATAGCAATATATCTCATACAATTTGTAAATTTATACAGAGCAAATGGTAAAGTAATAATACCATGGATAAGCCATGTAGCAGCAGCCGCCTCAGCCACAGAGAAGGGCAAAGATTCTAACTTCTCAATGTGTAACATAGAAAATGATGCATCTCGCATGGAAAGCATGCGCTGCTTGTCAGTCAAATTAAATGGGGCAAATAGTGATGAGGCACTCGACCAGCCTTCAGAGTCTGTAGTGTCCAGGCAAACTGCATAACAGAACGCAATTGATTTTGACCATGATATAATACGAACACTTCATAATGCACAATGTCAACAACAGAAGAAACAATATTGTTTAATGTGTAAATTCGGGAAGAAAGCGTGTTAATACTATTATCGACCACTGCAAGTACTTTTTCCAAATTTGCTTGGTCAATTGCCCTTAGGCGCTTAGCAGCCTCAATTTGAGACACTTTCCAAATTTCATTGTAAACAGCATAAATCCACCGTTTAGATCTACCCTTAGCTGGGCCTTTTATAAAATCATTCAAATCCACATTTTCAGTTAACTGAGACAGATGTAGTTTAACTGCAGCTAACGTTGAATGGTGTAACCAATTCTGACACAGTTTCCCTACAGAGTAAGTGGTGACAGTATAATCAGTTTCAAAACGGGGATCTGGTCGCACTTGTGTGAACCCTTCAGCCAACCCCAGAAATCGTCGTTTGCAAGAATCAGAACTCTTTTGCCACAACAGCCAACCTTTTGGATCCAAGCTGGACACATTAAAGGACGAATTGTGTATTAGAGACTGTATCTCATGAATAGACAAATCAGAAAAATTACCCCATCCTGAATATTCGTCTAATTCGGGGATTATTGGTGTATTTAATTTTTTAGAAGTAGCCAATCCAAAGCATGTTGTCTGGGAAATAGTAGAATTTAGAAACAACATGTGATTTGGGATGAGACATGCACGGTGCAAAGCCTCAGTGCCTTGTACCTGCCAATCTTTGGTACCCCAAACCGATTTAAGGTCAATAATTCCCTTCCAGATCTCGTAGCCATCTAAAGCCAATTTGTCTAGAAAGGACTTCGAATACAGCAACTTTGTATCGGTAAGTCTAACTTTGGACATGGATTTTTCTGTCATTCTGAAATAAAAGGACTCAGGATTTGATTGATTGAAATCTGTAAAATAACTGTATTTTTTCAGAAATGTACTGGAGCTTCCAATTATAGGAGCTGGGCAATGTTCCCATTGCGTGTAATTCACAGCAACCCTCCTGGAATTTGTCTTATGTAGAAAATGATTACCATAATGTTGGAAGCGAAATAAATCACCATAATTAATAGAATCTAAATATAAGTCTTCAGCATCAAAAGCCGCATAGTATTTCAAATCAGAAAATAATGCTTCTACGGCCTGAATATCCCAATCATCAGAACGTATATTTTGTTTAATCACATCTCCCATGTTTACTCTAAGCACATTCGGAACATTAATCACTTCAGTGGGCCCATGTATTTGAAATCTAACCGCATCCCACACAATCCCATCAAGGACAGGCCAAGCAGTAATGTTAACTGTATTCAAGTTTCGTTTCAGTCTGTGCGCTGAATGTGAAGAGGAAAGAGGGGCCAATGTTCCATTAAGGTACCGAATTCCTGTTCTTTCTTTAACGTAGTGACCATCGATCAGGCGGAAAAAATAAAACACAAAACCAATTGACATAAAAGGTAAAATGAAAATAGGATCAACCAAATGTATGTTCAAGGGGGAATTAAAAAATGTTTTTTAAACAACGTGGCATATTTTGCAATAGTTGAGGGTTTCTTTGAAAGTTCAGAAACAGAGTCAAAAGAGAATCTGGACTGGTCGGCCAAACGAGTCTGCAAATCAGGCATCGATAAATCAGCAGGATAGGTGTAGTTCAACTCATCAATGTTAGTAACAGGAATAGTATTTAATAAAGGACTGGATATGGCAGGCATCTCGAGGGACACCTCCTGTTCAGCACCAGATGTAATAGCCAGCACAGAGTGCCTCACCATGGAAGGACAGGATACAGCCGGTGTCATGCTATGAAGAATCGGCCACCCTGTGTGTCTTGACATTGTCAATAGAAATAAATCTGTTTTCCTTACGACCTGGAAGTGGTGGTAAAATGACTGTTCTTGTGCCATTCACTCCAAGAACTCGAACCGGTGCACGATATGAGGGACCAAACTCTTTCTTGTTATCGATCTTCTCTCGAACCAGTTCTCCAACTTGGGGTAGCCAGCCAACTACCGGGATCTGCAACGCATCATCCGATGTGGAGGGCAAATGTTCCTTTGCTAGACTGTCTCTGGTCTTTTGTAGATTCTGTAAAACATTGCAATGTTCATCTACGTCAAAGGCCGAGGCCTGGGCCTTGCAGTCTAAACCATCGAGGTCAGGGACGTACATCTTGATACCAAAGAGCATTTCGTACGGGGTCCGCCCACCCAGAGACCTTCTAGGGAGATTATTAAGCGCACGCTGCACGTCATTGAGATGGGCTAACCAGTTTCTGCCAGTGCCTATAACTCGGGCTGTCAAAGATTGCTTTAAGTCACGGTTCATTCGTTCCACTACACTGTTACCCTCGGGTCTGTACGGACTTGAAAACTTGACTTGGACCCCCAACGAAACCATAGCATCCTAATACGCCTTAGAGGCGAAAGCCGGACCCTGATCCAAATGGAAGGTACCACAGGCAAAAATCCCTATAAAGACACGCAAATCCTTGATGACAGTCCGTGAATCAGCGCTCCGATGTGGCCATACCCACACAAAGCGTGTGCATGAATCAACTGCTACCAAGATGTACTTGTATGCAGTATCAGAAGAAAATGGACTGCAGTGATCCAAATAAACGCATCCAAGCGGTTTATTAGAGATGTACAACTGTGTCTGAGGCGGACGCGCAGCAGTCGAAGGTTTAATCTGCTGGCAAATGTCACATTGAAGGACATATTCGCGCGTCTGTTTGTACAGTCCCCGCCACCAGAACCTCTGTTGTAGCTGAGTTACAGTGGCTGAGACACCCGCATGCGCAGATGCCACACCTTCATGAGCCGCTGTAATCAAAGCAGCCCTGCGATCCGAGTTGGGAACTAGCCGTTCGCCAACATCAGGAATTTTCACATAAGGAACCTTATCGGGACTTAAGTGGTATGTGTACTTGGAAGGGAACCCCGCAGGATATTTACTTCCCTTCTCGGTCGCAGCAACAGCTGCCAAGACGTCATCATCTATTTTGCTTTTGGACCTCGTGACTGCTGCAACTAAGTATTTTGATACCGCTGACTTCGCTGCTTTATCTGCAAGCGAATTGCCAACAGCGTGGACCCCCACGCGCTGATGACCGAGAGTATGAATCACAAACACGAGTGGCAACTTCTCTTTAAGTTCCGCCACTCGGACCCAGATCATTTTATGTTTTATTGTGCTCCCTTTGGAATCACGAAACTCATTCTGAATCCAAAAGAACAAGTTTTCATTGTAAGACTGGACACAGTAGTAAGAGTCACTTACGATCAAAGTAGTCACACTAGGATCCGCGTACTCCAATGCAAGCATCAGCGCACGAAGCTCTGCTAATTGTGCGGTGCAGTCCCCAAGCGTCTGCGTGTGCACGACACTGGACTTGACTCATCGTTCACCATGGCACCGACCACAATGGCGCATGCGGAAACGTAGGCATGTTTAGAGCCATGCGCAACCTGCACCGAACCATCAGTGTAAATGATGCAGTGGAAATCCTCAAACGGCCGCATTGCTAAAGGAGCAGGATGAACAAATTCATACTGTAAATACTCCTGCGACCGTAAAGTGGCGTCAAAAATAAACGTGACATCCTGGGATGTCAAGGATGCAGCCCACTGAATCCACCTAGGGTGCAAAGCTTTGGAATTAGGTACACTGGCCTTCGTAACTGCCTCCAAGGCAGGACACGGGGTAACAACCAACATGCGTTTTCCTTGTGACAGGGCACGTTCTTTAAGAATTGCCATCAGTACAGCAGTTAAAACTTTCTCCACAGTGGAAAAACGCAATTCAACCGAAGTGTACAAGTGTGACTTGTAAGCAATAGGTACTGTATCTCCTTCATTAAAAGTCAGGTACGTGAAACCCACCGCCCCAGGGATAATTCTTATCACCAGGTTGGTCTGGTTATCACGAGTCTGTAAGTATTCAGAAGCGAGCAAATCAGCCTGCAAAGACTGCAGAATGGCTGAATGCTCAGGCAGCCAGCATGATTTGGAGAAAGATGGTTGTATCAAAGCATACAAAGGCTTGATACGCTGGGCATATTCCGGAATGTAAGCTCTCCCGAAATTCAAAAAACCCAGCAAAGATTGTAATTTTTTCAGTGTTGTCGGAGAGCGCAATTGTGCGCATTTCTCCAGAAAGTTAGGTGCTAACCCTTTTCCCTCGTTGTTAAGCTCGTAACCGAGAAACAACACTGTGTACTCTGCAATGTGCGACTTTGCAAAGTTAAATTTGTAACCTATGTCAGCAAAGTTACAAATTATGCTATTCACTCGACACAGATGCTCCCAAAGATCGTCGTCTGTCAGATAAATGTCATCCACATACGAACAAGCAACTGGGTCGATGCCCTCCAAAAGAGAGACAATGCGGGCGGAGAACACTCCAGGACTATTCCTATAGCCCATTGGGAGACGCCAAAACATTTTTTGCACACCGCCGCATGTGAAACTGGTCCATTGGGAACTTAGACCATCTAATCTATGTGCATAAAAACCATTGGAAATGTCGAGCGTGGTTTTGAATCGTTTACACTCAAGACTATTCACTAAAGCAGAGCCATGAGTATTCTGTACTGCGCAGTTACGGCAATGCGAGTTTAAATGCCTATAATCCAAAACCAAACAATATGAGCCGCCCGGCTTGTTTACAGTAAAAAGGGGGTTATTCATCGGTGACACACACGTTTCAATTACACCTTGATATTCCAATTGTTCAAGGATAGCCGCGACTGAAGCTTTGGCTTCACGCCGTATGGGATATTGAGGTTGAGGCTGCGGCTGAGACCGTAAAGGAATCTCATGGCTTGGAGACAATTTATCCCAGCCACATTGATTGCGGTACACAGCCGGCGCAAGCGCCAGAGCCCACTCTTCTGCAAAATGCAGCGCTTCCACTCTCGATACAGTGTGCGCGAAACTGGGGAGGATCACCTTCCTCCCCTCGCGGAGCTGCGAGAACAAAAGGTGGGGGCCAGTCAGCCTCCGAAAGCAAAATGTCATACGTAGACAAAAGATTTTCCCAAAATACCCCTTTTACAGTTCGCTGCATGTCACCTTCAATTAACAGGACAATTTCAAAAAGACGTTCAGGGGGAGCAACATGCGTATCAGCAGTTTCAATCACAACATAAGTGTCACCTTCAACAGTGGACGGAGGGCCTCTCTAACTATGGTAATCTCTGCCGCGCTGTCCAGCAAGGTCAGAGCCCACGTCAGATTCCGAAGCCGCATTCTCACTATCTGGGGCATAACGATGCGCTGTCAGGGCGGCGACTTTCTTCGTGGCAAACTGTGGTCTCTTGGGCGTAGCGCCTTCCTGCTGCTCTCCACCGTTACGCGGGCGGGGCTGACCACGTCCTTGCTGGCCACCCCGGCCCCTGCCGCCCCCTCCACCACCGGTTGACGGAGCCGATGAGTCCTGAAAGGAACGAGGAGAGCGTTGGTCAGAAGCCTGAAACCTCTCAGGCAATTTAATCATCGCGCGGTCGCGCAAATCATAAACACGATCCGACTGCGCAGGCAACGGAGACGCAGGAGCAGAAACCTATGTTTGTTGTTGTTGTTGCTTACCCTGATTCTGCTTTTTAGGCCAATTCTGTTTCTTGGACTTCGGTTGAACACTAGTCTCCGAAGACTGACCCTGGGGCTGCTTTTTCTCTTTATCAGGAAAAGCTTTAAGCCCCTTCGCATTGCGGCCAACCGTTTTATAAGCAGCCACAATAATCCTTGCCAACTGACGGGGTCTCTCGGCCTCGGGAATCAACGCTAAAGCGTTAGCAACCTGAAAGTTCACTGCATCCCCCTTGACATTTGCAAGGATCAGATCGCAAACTACATCAAAGGAGCCACACAGGCGCATACCCAACTCAACCGCCGACTCCGGTCCGTGTTCGTCCTGAACACGTTTAAGGACCGCACCCAGATTGGTCACAGACGGGGTGCCATAGCACCTCGAATAGACTGCCGCAAATGTCTTACCCCAGGTCTCACAGTCAACAAGCTCAGGCGCCAAATCTTTCGGTAAACTTAGTGTAAGAATCCGGTGCTTATCACCTGGATTCGTATTAGGAAACACAGCTTCCAGCTGGCCGAATTTCTCCGCAAGCCAGAACGGAAAATCATCCTTGTCCTGGGGCTTCTTGCCCATCATGGAATTCACCATGACAGGATTGATCTTCAAACCAGTCTGTTCTGCACGAAGCTGTGCACCCCTAGGGGCTACATCTTGAACATTACGGCTAGTGTAATGAACAAGCGCTCTAATCACTGCCACTGCGACTTCATGAAGTTGCCGCAGATCAGCCACGTTGCAAGTGGCGCGATTAGGGTGAGGAGTGAATCCAGCCAAAGCGGGCCAAGGTGTGCCCGGAATGGACAAAGGACCCAACCTCGGAGCGGTTAAAGCGTGTGGTAGGGCGCCACTAAACCAAACTCCATGCTGCCAAGCATCAATAGGAACCTCCAGTGCTCTGTACGGAGCATACGCAGCCGGTACAGCCATAGCAGTGTAGGAATGGAAAACGCCAGAATTAGCGTTCACCGCCGGAAATGTCACCCACGAATAAAATAGTTCGTACGGGTAAGCATGTTCCGCACTCACCACTAGAACAACAGCCAAGCCTTCAACAGGGACATTATAAGCCCGCAAGTGGTCACGCACCGCAATGCGACTATGCTGCGGGATGTCCACGGCTTGTGCCATGTCAGCACAGGAAAGTGAAAAAACAAAGATTACTTCGTAGCACAACTGGGTAGTAATTCAAAGAAACCGTTTTTAGATAGAATCAAGCTTGAAAAAGACCTATTTCAAAAATAGGTAGGTTTCTCCGACACTGACGTTTTCCGGAAACGGGAATGAAGGGGTTAAGGTTTGAATGATATACTACTCGAGTGTCATGATATAAGGCCAACAACGTATGGGCGCCATGTAGCAGGGTTTCCGTTCTCCCACAGAACTGTGCACAGAGATCTAGAACCTGGGTGAGTTAGGGTGACCCAAAACTCACCTTAGTTTCAGAAATCCCCTTACCAAGCTAGCTACAGTGTCTCATAGGGAGTAATAACTTCCCAATGACTTAGACAATCCAGAACATGGACTTAGGGTACCTCAGGTATCGTGGAACACATGAGCACTTTTTCGTTATATAATCATTACAAACCGAAACTGGGAGGCAAAGAACACACGTGCAAGTTTGAAATGTTTATTTTTCAATGCAAAGTTCTCAAACGCAGTATCTTGTATAATATCAACATACATATTATACAAATCAGAGTTAGCAGCATAGTCACTAATCCATAGTAAGCAAAAGGTGATAGCATGTTATGATACAAAAATCTATAGAATTCTGTATCACCTATATTTCTCGCACCCTATTTAGCATATTATATTATATCTAAGAAGGTCTCATTTGGGTTCTAGCAGGGCGGGCCCATACCTCTAAATTTCAGTAGGAGTAGATCACATCAACAGCTACCAGCTCTCTGCATGCGAAGCATCAAGTGTGTTTTTCATTCCGTGTAACTCTATCTTAAACCCGAGTAGAGCCCAATGTTGGCAGCAACATTATTTGTGTTATGTCTAATGTGGTGCAAGGATCAGGCCTTCAGCAACCTTGTGTTAGGTTATTCTTAGAGGGTGCAGTTCTCAGTGTGCAGACATTTGTACCAAGTGTACCAAGCAAGACTGATATCAGAGCAATAACATATTATTCTCAAATAAATCACATCTTTCGTCTAGGTTGAAAGCTACAATAACAATTAGGTGTCGTGTGCAAACTGAAGCCGAAGGAAAATATGGTGTTTAAACATTTAATAAACTCATGCTAACTTAACACAATATATAGAAACGCAGTAACCATATGACACTGGTAAGCACTGCTTATCTCACTACAGAATCTAGGGAAGGACCCAGAGGACACCTACTCATATCGTCACTTGTCAATGCTCACATTGGAGTACAAAATCATTAACAATGTCCTGGTTACCTGCCTGTAGTCCCTCCTGATCCACGAGGATCTGAATGGCTTTATTCCAATTCGCATGACCTGTTTGAAAATCCTGCACCCCCTATAGGGTACTGGATGAGACCCCAGCTGACACGGCCCGAAGACAGTGTTACGATTGGTAGACCTGCGGAAAGCCTTCAATACTTTACAGTAGAAATGCATGCAAGCGGTCATGACCCGCATGAACATGGGCCCATAACGGGCCAAATGGGCAATTCTGCTATATACGGGAGCTTGAGCTCAGGTAGAAACTGGACAAAACATCTGGGATCCCAGTGAGATTAACATGAGCTCGAGACAGGGATGCCTTCTCTCTCCCCTGTGGTTTGCATTGGCTATAGAGTCATTTGCTGGTGCTTTTCAGTAGGAGAGACAGAGACTGGATACACTAGTTCATAACATCTGATTTGGCCGACCTGCTCCTGTTTTTTCGCGATGCCATAAGAGAGAGCGCAAGACACATAATTGATGGACGGAATGCAGACCTGGCCATGTGCAAAGCAGTCTTGACCCTGTGCCACATGAGAACAGTCCAGCCCGAACTGCCAAGCCAGGTCCTCCCTGGACCGGAAATAGGCATCCTAGAACCGGTTTCGGGGCTTCACCCCTCATGAGCCAGGATAGCTTGAATCCAGTGGCACAGTGAGCCCGGGACCCAAGTCTGGGCTTACCCAGTGCACTTAGGGTGAGGAAGCAAAAACACACACAATTGATGGATGGAAGGCAGAACAAATCAAAACATTCACCCCCGGTTGAGAGATGGGGAGCGGGTCCTACACTGGGATCCCTTCGATACAATGAACAGGAGATCTACCAGTAGGAAAAGACCAGACGAGGGGTGGACCACGTACACCATTTAAAGCATCTTTTGGATACGTGGAGTTCAGTCTTGTTTGCCAGTTGCATTGGGGGTGCTGGAGTGGGGCTATACAGTATAGTAGGATACACTGTGATACCCTGGTGGTCAGCTACATAATGCACAAGGTGAATGGCTGATGATGCCTGGCCCTCGCCACATACAATAATTTAAAATACATTGACACTTTTATGCTGCCTTAGGGCTGGAGCTAGGATATAATACCTGTATCATTCTCATTCCTGGAAGTTGTTATCCTATGGCATTGTTTGAAAACCTTAATGAATAAAAAATAATTAAAAAGAAAGGTGATGAGGTTTCTAGGAAGGGCCTGTTTTTTTTTCTTTGTATGTTTGATATTTCAGGAAAAATGGTAACAGCCAGGTGCAGAGCATTCACACTTCATTGTGTCCCTATTTTAGATACTCCTACTTGGAGCCAGCATCATCACTACATGCTGTGAGAGCCATCACCTTGTGCAAAGGCTGTGTCTGTGCTAGAGCCTGAAAATTACATCTAATAGGGAAGTACCTCAAACTGGTAGCAGGACATCAGACATCATTATAAAAATGTCATTCAAATATCTTCACTGACATTAGGTGATATTAATTTAGCAGAGTGCCTAGTATAAATTGTAACTTGCTTGAAAAAGTCATAGGAATCACTTGAACTAACCAAGTTAGCAACATAAATCCAGGCTAGGCTTGACTTTTCATTTTGATTGTTTTTAAGAAGTGCCTTATATTTATTTTGACAGCTTTCAACCAGTCTTAAATGTCCAAGGACATTTTCTCATGGATTTTTGTTTCTTAAATTAACCATGTACATGGTGAAGCCTGCTAAACAATGCTATGTTTTGTATGTTGTTTTAAAAGTAAAAAACTGTTCTCTGCCGGGCGTTTGTTTTCCAACATTTTAGTAAAATAGAGCATTAACGTTAATGCATTCTTCAAACAATTGAAAGTTTTTGTTTATAAATCTAAGGAAATCTCATCTTTCTCCGCGGTTTGTCATCATAGCACACAAGCATTCAAACTGTCAAGCTTTCTGGCACCTTTATTGTGGCGAATTCCTTACCTATAAGAATCACACCTCAAAGATGCCAGTGTGGGTTGAGGTCACTTTCAGATATCCCCAAAGCTATCATATCAACAACAATCAGATATATAGAATGATAATAGCAACCAAATCAATTCTACTATTTGACAGGGACATATTGAAATGTGTGTTTAGATAATACTTTGGCACGAGTGCAACCATTTAACACCCATTAGTCCTTCAATAAGAGGACTTTTTCCATCTCACGTCATACTTTAAAAACTTTGCTGCTGGAGCTTATCATGATTGAAATGCTCCATGCCCCATTACAATATTCAGAATTTCTCAGTCAGCTATGATATGCTAGGTTAGATATTAAACACAAGTTCACTAAATACTTTCTGCTCCAATGTGTCCACATCTTGCTGCTTCCACCTTCACCAGGAAAGCACCTAGGCTGAGATTTTCTCAGCATGGATGTTTTCCATGTTATTATTTCAGAAGAGGTTTTCTGGAATAATAAACTGCAAGGAACTCTTCAACATCGTGAAAGAGCTTTCCAACCCCAGCGCAGGAAACAACGACGTCACCCCATCGCAAGACCTCTGCAACTCCCTCGCATCATACTTCCATAACAAGATCGCGGACATACACAACAGCTTCAACAACCAACCAACGCACACCATGACCGAGCAACCACCCCCCACCACCACCCTCCACGCCTGGACCCCGATCAGCACCGAAGACACCATCCGCACGATGAACTCCATCCACTCCGGATCACCGACCGACCCCTGCCCTCACCACGTCTTCAACAAGGCCGACGCTGTCATCGCACCCCACCTGCGAGACATCATCAACACATCCTTCGACACCACCATCTTCCCCGAGAGCTGGAAACACGCCGAACTCAGCGCTCTACTCAAGAAACCAACAGCGGACCCCACCGACCTCAAGAATTACCGCCCCATCTCGCCCCTCCCGTTTCCAGCCAAAGTCATCGAGAAGACCGTCAACAAGCAGATGGCCGCCTTCCTCGAGACGAACGGATCCCTCGACCCCTCACAGTCCGGCTTCCGAGCCAACCACAGCACCGAGACCGCCCTCATCGCCGCCACCGATGACATCCGAGCCCTGATGGACAATGGAGAAACAGCGGCCCTCATCCTCCTAGACCTCTCCGCGGCATTCGACACGGTCTGCCACCGCACCCTAGTACGGCGCCTCAGCAACATCGGAATCCAGGACAAGGCGCTGGAATGGATCATCTCCTTTCTCGACGGAAGAACGCAGAGAGTCCGCCTACCACCGTACAAGTCAGAGGCCTCCGAAGTCATCTGTGGAGTCCCCCAAGGATCATCTCTGAGCCCCACCCTCTTCAACGTCTACATGAGCCCCCTCGCGGCCATCGTACGCAAACACAACCTCAGCATAATCTCCTACGCCGACGACACCCAGCTGATCCTCTCCCTGACCAACGACCCCGCCGCCGCCAGAGCCAACCTGCACGAAGGGATGAAAGAGGTAGCCGAGTGGATGACGACCAGCCGCCTGAAACTGAACTCGGACAAGACGGAGGTCCTCATCCTGGGCTCCTCACCCTCCGCCTGGGATGACTCCTGGTGGCCTCCCGCCCTGGGCACCGCACCCAAACCGACAGACCATGCACGCAACCTGGGCTTCATCCTGGACTCCTCCCTCTCCATGACCAGGCAAGTCAACAACGTCTCCTCGGCGTGCTTCAACATCCTACGCATGCTACGGAAGATCTTCTGGTGGATCCCCACCGAGACCAGGAAGACCGTCACCCAGGCCCTCGTCACCAGCCGACTGGACTACGGCAACGCCCTCTACGCCGGTACCACCGCCAAGCTCCAGAAGAGACTCCAGCGGATCCAGAACGCCTCAGCCAGACTCATCCTCGACATCCCACGAACCAGCCACATCTCCGGACATCTGAGAGACCTTCACTGGCTCCCCGTCAACAAAAGAATCACCTTCCGCCTCCTCACCCACGCACACAAAGCCCTACACGACCAAGGCCCGAGCTACCTCAACAGCCGAGTCAACTTCTACGCTCCCAAACGCCACCTCCGATCAGCCAACCACGCCCTCGCCGCCGTCCCCCGCATCCGAAGAGCGACTACAGGAGGAAGGTCCTTCTCCTACCTGGCCGCCAAGACCTGGAACTCCCTCCCTCCCGACCTGCGCCTGACCCAAGACCACCTCTCCTTCAGGAAGAAGCTGAAGACCTGGCTGTTCGAGCAGTAGCGGCACCCCCCCCCCCCCCCCAGCGCCTTGAGACCCTACGGGTATGTAGCGCGCTCTATAAGTGTCACTGATTGATTGATTGATAGATGGATTTACTCGGAGAAACAGACTTTTTTGGAATAAAATAAAGCCCTCAAATGATAACTTTAAAAAGAAAATGTATACATATATTTTTAAATCACTGTAAAGTACTCTTGCTCACGTGAGACTGGTGTAAGTGAGTATACACAATACAATGAATATCTGACCAACATGGTGTTTGGCTCCAGATGCAGTGCTTCATATTATGTGTGGACAGCCAAAGCATTTCTACACTCCGTGCTACAGTTGTGCTTGTAATCTTATTTGCAGATGTTATGTGTACTTATATCAATCAAAGAGGATTCATAAAGCGCGGCTATTCACCCGTGAGGAAATCCAGGAGCTGAGAACCTTGCTACTTTGGGTGGGTTCAGTTGAACAGCCAGGTCTTGAGTGCTTTCTTCAATTTTAGTAGAGAGGATGAGGTCCAGAGGTGAAGGAGGAGATCATTCCAGGACTTCGCAGCCACTATTGTGTCGGTGGATGCAGGGGTGGGGTGCAAGGAAGAGGGAGGCTGAATGCAGGTGTCTGGAGGGTTGGAGGAAGTTCATGTTGTGGTTGATGTATGCTGGTCCTTGATTGCGAAGTCTTTGAAGGTGTGGATCAGCATCTTGAATTGGTATCTCTTCTGAATGGGGAGCCTGTGGAGCTTTTTGAGGTGGGGGTCATGTTGGTTCATTTGGGGAGGTTGACGATTAGTCTGGCTGCTGAGTCCTGTATGATCTGCAGTCTCTTAAGGAGGTGTGTGGTGATTCATACATAGAGTGCATTGCCTTATTCCAGCTGGCTGGTGACTAAGGCATGAGTGATGGTTTGCCCACTGTGGATGGCGAGCCATTTGAAGATCTTACGGAGCATGAGGTGAGTGAGGAAGGGGTGGATGGGACTGCATTGATTTTGCTTTTCATGGTGAGCTTGTTGTCCAGGATAATGCCAAGGTTGCCGGCATGGTCTGTTGAAGTGGGTGAGGTCCTAGTTCAGAAGGCCACCAGAAGTTGTTCCACTGGAAGATGTTGTTCCAGAAGATCAGCACTTCCATTTTGTCTGTGTTGAGTTTTAGGCAGTTGCTTTTCATCCTGTTAGCGATGCTCATCATGCACCTGCGGAAGT
>NW_028254966.1:0-60312 GCF_964263255.1 Lissotriton vulgaris
AATAAAACATTTGAAAACGGACCATTTTTCCACATTTCTGAAGCATGACGTAATGGGGGGGGTGTTATCTCTTTTGTCGAAAATCAGCCGTTTTTGCTCGAACATTAAATGCCTCCAAATGGTATTTAATTAACTTCCCGAGCCCCTGGAAGCATGAAAATCACTTTAAACATGCTAATTTTGGCTCTAACACTGATGATCCACCTACAAATGTGAACTGACGTTCAAAAATAAAACATTTGAAAACGGACCATTTTCCACATTTCTGAAGCATGACGTAATGGGGGGGTATCTCTTTTGTCGAAAATCAGCCGTTTTTGCTCGAACATTAAATGCCTCCAAATGGTATTTAATTAACTTCCCGAGCCCCTGGAAGCATGAAAATCACTTTAAACATGCTAATTTTAGCTCTAACACTGATGATCCACCTACAAATGTGAACTGACGTTCAAAAATAAAACATTTGAAAACGGACCATTTTCCACATTTCTGAAGCATGACGTAATGGGGGGGTGTTATCTCTTTTGTCGAAAATCAGCCGTTTTTGCTCGAACATTAAATGCCTCCAAATGGTATTTAATTAACTTCCCGAGCCCCTGGAAGCATGAAAATCACTTTAAACATGCTAATTTTAGCTCTAACACTGATGGTCCACCTACAAATGTGAACTGACGTTCAAAAATAAAACATTTGAAAACGGACCATTTTCCACATTTCTGAAGCATGACGTAATGGGGGGGTGTTATCTCTTTTGTCGAAAATCAGCCGTTTTTGCTCGAACATTAAATGCCTCCAAATGGTATTTAATTAACTTCCCGGGGTGAAGAAACCCTTTTTGAGAACTCAGAGTGAGTAAATTGGCCATTTTCATGCACTTTTAACCATTCCATAAATCTTGTGTTTTGGGCCCCTGGAAGCATGAAAATCACTTTAAACATGCTAATTTTAGCTCTAACACTGATGATCCACCTACAAATGTGAACTGACGTTCAAAAATAAAACATTTGAAAACGGACCATTTTCCACATTTCTGAAGCATGACGTATGGGGGGGTGTTATCTCTTTTGTCGAAAATCAGCCGTTTTTGCTCGAACATTAAATGCCTCCAAATGGTATTTAATTAACTTCCCGAGCCCCTGGAAGCATGAAAATCACTTTAAACATGCTAATTTTAGCTCTAACACTGATGATCCACCTACAAATGTGAACTGACGTTCAAAATAAAACATTTGAAAACGGACCATTTTCCACATTTCTGAAGCATGACGGAATGGGGGGGTGTTATCTCTTTTGTCGAAAATCAGCCGTTTTTGCTCGAACATTAAATGCCTCCAAATGGTATTTATTTCACTTCCCGGGGTGAAGAAACCCTTTTTGAGAACTCAGAGTGAGTAAATTGGCCATTTTCATGCACTTTTAACCATTCCATAAATCTTGTGTTTTGGGCCCCTGGAAGCATGAAAATCACTTTAAACATGCTAATTTAGCTCTAACACTGATGATCCACCTACAAATGTGAACTGACGTTCAAAAATACAAACATTTGAAAACGGACCATTTTCCACATTTCTGAAGCATGACGTAATGGGGGGGTGTTATCTCTTTTGTCGAAAATCAGCCGTTTTTGCTCGAACATTAAATGCCTCCAAATGGTATTTAATTAACTTCCCGAGCCCCTGGAAGCATGAAAATCACTTTAAACATGCTAATTTTAGCTCTAACACTGATGATCCACCTACAAATGTGAACTGACGTTCAAAAATAAAACATTTGAAAACGGACCATTTTCCACATTTCTGAAGCATGACGTAATGGGGGGGTGTTATCTCTTTTGTCGAAAATCAGCCGTTTTTGCTCGAACATTAAATGCCTCCAAATGGTATTTAATTAACTTCCCGAGCCCCTGGAAGCATGAAAATCACTTTAAACATGCTAATTTTAGCTCTAACACTGATGGTCCACCTACAAATGTGAACTGACGTTCAAAAATAAAACATTTGAAAACGGACCATTTTCCACATTTCTGAAGCATGACGTAATGGGGGGGTGTTATCTCTTTTGTCGAAAATCAGCCGTTTTTGCTCGAACATTAAATGCCTCCAAATGGTATTTAATTAACTTCCCGGGGTGAAGAAACCCTTTTTGAGAACTCAGAGTGAGTAAATTGGCCATTTTCATGCACTTTTAACCATTCCATAAATCTTGTGTTTTGGGCCCCTGGAAGCATGAAAATCACTTTAAACATGCTAATTTTAGCTCTAACACTGATGATCCACCTACAAATGTGAACTGACGTTCAAAAATAAAACATTTGAAAACGGACCATTTTCCACATTTCTGAAGCATGACGTAATGGGGGGGTGTTATCTCTTTTGTCGAAAATCAGCCGTTTTTGCTCGAACATTAAATGCCTCCAAATGGTATTTAATTAACTTCCCGAGCCCCTGGAAGCATGAAAATCACTTTAAACATGCTAATTTTAGCTCTAACACTGATGATCCACCTACAAATGTGAACTGACGTTCAAAAATAAAACATTTGAAAACGGACCATTTTCCACATTTCTGAGCATGACGTAATGGGGGGGTGTTATCTCTTTTGTCGAAAATCAGCCGTTTTTGCTTGAACATTAAATGCCTCCAAATGGTATTTAATTAACTTCCCGAGCCCCTGGAAGCATGAAAATCACTTTAAACATGCTAATTTTAGATCTAACACTGATGATCCACCTACAAATGTGAACTGACGTTCAAAAATAAAACATTTGAAAACGGACCATTTTCCACAATTCTGAAGCATGACGTAATGGGGGGGTGTTATCTCTTTTGTCGAAAATCAGCCGTTTTTGCTCGAACATTAAATGCCTCCAAATGGTATTTAATTAACTTCCCGAGCCCCTGGAAGCATGAAAATCACTTTAAACATGCTAATTTTAGCTCTAACACTGATGATCCACCTACAAATGTGAACTGACGTTCAAAAATAAAACATTTGAAAACGGACCATTTTCCACATTTCTGAAGCATGACGTAATGGGGGGGTGTTATCTCTTTTGTCGAAAATCAGCCGTTTTTGCTCGAACATTAAATGCCTCCAAATGGTATTTAATTAACTTCCCGGGGTGAAGAAACCCTTTTTGAGAACTCAGAGTGAGTAAATTGGCCATTTTCATGCACTTTTAACCATTCCATAAATCTTGTGTTTTGGGCCCCTGGAAGCATGAAAATCACTTTAAACATGCTAATTTTAGCTCTAACACTGATGATCCACCTACAAATGTGAACTGACGTTCAAAAATAAAACATTTGAAAACGGACCATTTTCCACATTTCTGAAGCATGACGTAATGGGGGGGTGTTATCTCTTTTGTCGAAAATCAGCCGTTTTTGCTCGAACATTAAATGCCTCCAAATGGTATTTATTTCACTTCCCGAGCCCCTGGAAGCATGAACATCACTTTAAACATGCTAATTTTAGCTCTAACACTGATGATCCACCTACAAATGTGAACTGACGTTCAAAAATAAAACATTTGAAAACGGACCATTTTCCACATTTCTGAAGCATGACGTAATGAGGGGGTGTTATCTCTTTTGTCGAAAATCAGCCGTTTTTGCTCGAACATTAAATGCCTCCAAATGGTATTTAATTAACTTCCCGGGGTGAAGAAACCCTTTTGAGAACTCAGAGTGAGTAAATTGGCCATTTTCATGCACTTTTAACCATTCCATAAATCTTGTGTTTTGGGCCCCTGGAAGCATGAAAATCACTTTAAACATGCTAATTTTAGCTCTAACACTGATGATCCACCTACAAATGTGAACTGACGTTCAAAAATAAAACATTTGAAAACGGACCATTTTCCACATTTCTGAAGCATGACGTAATGGGGGGGTGTTATCTCTTTTGTCGAAAATCAGCCGTTTTTGCTCGAACATTAAATGCCTCCAAATGGTATTTAATTAACTTCCCGAGCCCCTGGAAGCATGAAAATCACTTTAAACATGCTAATTTTAGCTCTAACACTGATGATCCACCTACAAATGTGAACTGACGTTCAAAAATAAAACATTTGAAAACGGACCATTTTCCACATTTCTGAAGCATGACGTAATGGGGGGGTGTTATCTCTTTTGTCGAAAATCAGCCGTTTTTGCTCGAACATTAAATGCCTCCAAATGGTATTTATTTCACTTCCCGAGCCCCTGGAAGCATGAAAATCACTTTAAACATGCTAATTTTAGCTCTAACACTGATGATCCACCTACAAATGTGAACTGACGTTCAAAAATAAAACATTTGAAAACGGACCATTTTCCACATTTCTGAAGCATGACGTAATGGGGGGGTGTTATCTCTTTTGTCGAAAATCAGCCGTTTTTGCTCGAACATTAAATGCCTCCAAATGGTATTTAATTAACTTCCCGGGGTGAGGAAACCCTTTTTGAGAACTCAGAGTGAGTAAATTGGCCATTTTCATGCACTTTTAACCATTCCATAAATCTTGTGTTTTGGGCCCCTGGAAGCATGAAAATCACTTTAAACATGCTAATTTTAGCTCTAACACTGATGATCCACCTACAAATGTGAACTGACGTTCAAAAATAAAACATTTGAAAACGGACCATTTTCCACATTTCTGAAGCATGACGTAATGGGGGGGTGTTATCTCTTTTGTCGAAAATCAGCCGTTTTTGCTCGAACATTAAATGCCTCCAAATGGTATTTAATTAACTTCCCGAGCCCCTGGAAGCATGAAAATCACTTTAAACATGCTAATTTTAGCTCTAACACTGATGATCCACCTACAAATGTGAACTGACGTTCAAAAATAAAACATTTGAAAACGGACCATTTTCCACATTTCTGAAGCATGACGTAATGGGGGGGTGTTATCTCTTTTGTCGAAAATCAGCCGTTTTTGCTAGAACATTAAATGCCTCCAAATGGTATTTAATTAACTTCCCGAGCCCCTGGAAGCATGAAAATCACTTTAAACATGCTAATTTTAGCTCTAACACTGATGGTCCACCTACAAATGTGAACTGACGTTCAAAAATAAAACATTTGAAAACGGACCATTTTCCACATTTCTGAAGCATGACGTAATGGGGGGGTGTTATCTCTTTTGTCGAAAATCAGCCGTTTTTGCTCAAACATTAAATGCCTCCAAATGGTATTTAATTAACTTCCCGGGGTGAAGAAACCCTTTTTGAGAACTCAGAGTGAGTAAATTGGCCATTTTCATGCACTTTTAACCATTCCATAAATCTTGTGTTTTGGGCCCCTGGAAGCATGAAAATCACTTTAAACATGCTAATTTTAGCTCTAACACTGATGATCCACCTACAAATGTGAACTGACGTTCAAAAATAAAACATTTGAAAACGGACCATTTTCCACATTTCTGAAGCATGACGTAATGGGGGGGTGTTATCTCTTTTGTCGAAAATCAGCCGTTTTTGCTCGAACATTAAATGCCTCCAAATGGTATTTAATTAACTTCCCGGGGTGAAGAAACCCTTTTTGAGAACTCAGAGTGAGTAAATTGGCCATTTTCATGCACTTTTAACAATTCCATAAATCTTGTGTTTTGGGCCCCTGGAAGCATGAAAATCACTTTAAACATGCTAATTTTAGCTCTAACACTGATGATCCACCTACAAATGTGAACTGACGTTCAAAAATAAAACATTTGAAAACGGACCATTTTCCACATTTCTGAAGCATGACGTAATGGGGGGGTGTTATCTCTTTTGTCGAAAATCAGCCGTTTTTGCTCGAACATTAAATGCCTCCAAATGGTATTTAATTAACTTCCCGAGCCCCTGGAAGCATGAAAATCACTTTAAACATGCTAATTTTAGCTCTAACACTGATGATCCACCTACAAATGTGAACTGACGTTCAAAAATAAAACATTTGAAAACGGACCATTTTCCACATTTCTGAAGCATGACGTAATGGGGGGGTGTTATCTCTTTTGTCGAAAATCAGCCGTTTTTGCTTGAACATTAAATGCCTCCAAATGGTATTTAATTAACTTCCCGAGCCCCTGGAAGCATGAAAATCACTTTAAACATGCTAATTTTAGATCTAACACTGATGATCCACCTACAAATGTGAACTGACGTTCAAAAATAAAACATTTGAAAACGGACCATTTTCCACAATTCTGAAGCATGACGTAATGGGGGGGTGTTATCTCTTTTGTCGAAAATCAGCCGTTTTTGCTCGAACATTAAATGCCTCCAAATGGTATTTAATTAACTTCCCGAGCCCCTGGAAGCATGAAAATCACTTTAAACATGCTAATTTTAGCTCTAACACTGATGATCCACCTACAAATGTGAACTGACGTTCAAAAATAAAACATTTGAAAACGGACCATTTTCCACATTTCTGAAGCATGACGTAATGGGGGGGTGTTATCTCTTTTGTCGAAAATCAGCCGTTTTTGCTCGAACATTAAATGCCTCCAAATGGTATTTAATTAACTTCCCGGGGTGAAGAAACCCTTTTTGAGAACTCAGAGTGAGTAAATTGGCCATTTTCATGCACTTTTAACCATTCCATAAATCTTGTGTTTTGGGCCCCTGGAAGCATGAAAATCACTTTAAACATGCTAATTTTAGCTCTAACACTGATGATCCACCTACAAATGTGAACTGACGTTCAAAAATAAAACATTTGAAAACGGACCATTTTCCACATTTCTGAAGCATGACGTAATGGGGGGGTGTTATCTCTTTTGTCGAAAATCAGCCGTTTTTGCTCGAACATTAAATGCCTCCAAATGGTATTTATTTCACTTCCCGAGCCCCTGGAAGCATGAACATCACTTTAAACATGCTAATTTTAGCTCTAACACTGATGATCCACCTACAAATGTGAACTGACGTTCAAAAATAAAACATTTGAAAACGGACCATTTTCCACATTTCTGAAGCATGACGTAATGAGGGGGTGTTATCTCTTTTGTCGAAAATCAGCCGTTTTTGCTCGAACATTAAATGCCTCCAAATGGTATTTAATTAACTTCCCGGGGTGAAGAAACCCTTTTTGAGAACTCAGAGTGAGTAAATTGGCCATTTTCATGCACTTTTAACCATTCCATAAATCTTGTGTTTTGGGCCCCTGGAAGCATGAAAATCACTTTAAACATGCTAATTTTAGCTCTAACACTGATGATCCACCTACAAATGTGAACTGACGTTCAAAAATAAAACATTTGAAAACGGACCATTTTCCACATTTCTGAAGCATGACGTAATGGGGGGGTGTTATCTCTTTTGTCGAAAATCAGCCGTTTTTGCTCGAACATTAAATGCCTCCAAATGGTATTTAATTAACTTCCCGAGCCCCTGGAAGCATGAAAATCACTTTAAACATGCTAATTTTAGCTCTAACACTGATGATCCACCTACAAATGTGAACTGACGTTCAAAAATAAAACATTTGAAAACGGACCATTTTCCACATTTCTGAAGCATGACGTAATGGGGGGGTGTTATCTCTTTTGTCGAAAATCAGCCGTTTTTGCTCGAACATTAAATGCCTCCAAATGGTATTTATTTCACTTCCCGAGCCCCTGGAAGCATGAAAATCACTTTAAACATGCTAATTTTAGCTCTAACACTGATGATCCACCTACAAATGTGAACTGACGTTCAAAAATAAAACATTTGAATACGGACCATTTTCCACATTTCTGAAGCATGACGTAATGGGGGGGTGTTATCTCTTTTGTCGAAAATCAGCCGTTTTTGCTCGAACATTAAATGCCTCCAAATGGTATTTAATTAACTTCCCGGGGTGAAGAAACCCTTTTTGAGAACTCAGAGTGAGTAAATTGGCCATTTTCATGCACTTTTAACCATTCCATAAATCTTGTGTTTTGGGCCCCTGGAAGCATGAAAATCACTTTAAACATGCTAATTTTAGCTCTAACACTGATGATCCACCTACGAATGTGAACTGACGTTCAAAAATAAAACATTTGAAAACGGACCATTTTCCACATTTCTGAAGCATGACGTAATGGGGGGGTGTTATCTCTTTTGTCAAAAATCAGCCGTTTTTGCTCGAACATTAAATGCCTCCAAATGGTATTTAATTAACTTCCCGAGCCCCTGGAAGCATGAAAATCACTTTAAACATGCTAATTTTAGCTCTAACACTGATGATCCACCTACAAATGTGAACTGACGTTCAAAAATAAAACATTTGAAAACGGACCATTTTCCACATTTCTGAAGCATGACGTAATGGGGGGGTGTTATCTCTTTTGTCGAAAATCAGCCGTTTTTGCTCGAACATTAAATGCCTCCAAATGGTATTTAATTAACTTCCCGAGCCCCTGGAAGCATGAAAATCACTTTAAACATGCTAATTTTAGCTCTAACACTGATGGTCCACCTACAAATGTGAACTGACGTTCAAAAATAAAACATTTGAAAACGGACCATTTTCCACATTTCTGAAGCATGACGTAATGGGGGGGTGTTATCTCTTTTGTCGAAAATCAGCCGTTTTTGCTCAAACATTAAATGCCTCCAAATGGTATTTAATTAACTTCCCGGGGTGAAGAAACCCTTTTTGAGAACTCAGAGTGAGTAAATTGGCCATTTTCATGCACTTTTAACCATTCCATAAATCTTGTGTTTTGGGCCCCTGGAAGCATGAAAATCACTTTAAACATGCTAATTTTAGCTCTAACACTGATGATCCACCTACAAATGTGAACTGACGTTCAAAAATAAAACATTTGAAAACGGACCATTTTCCACATTTCTGAAGCATGACGTAATGGGGGGGTGTTATCTTTTTTGTCGAAAATCAGCCGTTTTTGCTCGAACATTAAATGCCTCCAAATTGTATTTAATTAACTTCCCGAGCCCCTGGAAGCATGAAAATCACTTTAAACATGCTAATTTTAGCTCTAACACTGATGATCCACCTACAAATGTGAACTGACGTTCAAAAATAAAACATTTGAAAACGGACCATTTTCCACATTTCTGAAGCATGACGTAATGGGGGGGTGTTATCTCTTTTGTCGAAAATCAGCCGTTTTTGCTCGAACATTAAATGCCTCCAAATGGTATTTAATTAACTTCCCGAGCCCCTGGAAGCATGAAAATCACTTTAAACATGCTAATTTTGGCTCTAACACTGATGATCCACCTACAAATGTGAACTGACGTTCAAAAATAAAACATTTGAAAACGGACCATTTTCCACATTTCTGAAGCATGACGTAATGGGGGGGTATCTCTTTTGTCGAAAATCAGCCGTTTTTGCTCGAACATTAAATGCCTCCAAATGGTATTTAATTAACTTCCCGAGCCCCTGGAAGCATGAAAATCACTTTAAACATGCTAATTTTAGCTCTAACACTGATGATCCACCTACAAATGTGAACTGACGTTCAAAAATAAAACATTTGAAAACGGACCATTTTCCACATTTCTGAAGCATGACGTAATGGGGGGGGTGTTATCTCTTTTGTCGAAAATCAGCCGTTTTTGCTCGAACATTAAATGCCTCCAAATGGTATTTAATTAACTTCCCGAGCCCCTGGAAGCATGAAAATCACTTTAAACATGCTAATTTTAGCTCTAACACTGATGATCCACCTACAAATGTGAACTGACGTTCAAAAATAAAACATTTGAAAACGGACCATTTTCCACATTTCTGAAGCATGACGGAATGGGGGGGTGTTATCTCTTTTGTCGAAAATCAGCCGTTTTTGCTCGAACATTAAATGCCTCCAAATGGTATTTAATTAACTTCCCGAGCCCCTGGAAGCATGAAAATCACTTTAAAAATGCTATTATTAGCTCTAACACTGATGATCCACCTACAAATGTGAACTGACGTTCAAAAATAAAACATTTGAAAACGGACCATTTTCCACATTTCTGAAGCATGACGTAATGGGGGGGTGTTATCTCTTTTGTCGAAAATCAGCCGTTTTTGCTCGAACATTAAATGCCTCCAAATGGTATTTAATTAACTTCCCGAGCCCCTGGAAGCATGAAAATCACTTTAAACATGCTAATTTTAGCTCTAACACTGATGATCCACCTACAAATGTGAACTGACGTTCAAAAATAAAACATTTGAAAACGGACCATTTTCCACATTTCTGAAGCATGACGTAATGGGGGGGTGTTATCTCTTTTGTCGAAAATCAGCCGTTTTTGCTTGAACATTAAATGCCTCCAAATGGTATTTAATTAACTTCCCGAGCCCCTGGAAGCATGAAAATCACTTTAAACATGCTAATTTTAGATCTAACACTGATGATCCACCTACAAATGTGAACTGACGTTCAAAAATAAAACATTTGAAAACGGACCATTTTCCACAATTCTGAAGCATGACGTAATGGGGGGGTGTTATCTCTTTTGTCGAAAATCAGCCGTTTTTGCTCGAACCTTAAATGCCTCCAAATGGTATTTAATTAACTTCCCGAGCCCCTGGAAGCATGAAAATCACTTTAAACATGCTAATTTTTGCTCTAACACTGATGATCCACCTACAAATGTGAACTGACGTTCAAAAATAAAACATTTGAAAACGGACCATTTTCCACATTTCTGAAGCATGACGTAATGGGGGGGTGTTATCTCTTTTGTCGAAAATCAGCCGTTTTTGCTCGAACATTAAATGCCTCCAAATGGTATTTAATTAACTTCCCGGGGTGAAGAAACCCTTTTTGAGAACTCAGAGTGAGTAAATTGGCCATTTTCATGCACTTTTAACCATTCCATAAATCTTGTGTTTTGGGCCCCTGGAAGCATGAAAATCACTTTAAACATGCTAATTTTAGCTCTAACACTGATGATCCACCTACAAATGTGAACTGACGTTCAAAAATAAAACATTTGAAAACGGACCATTTTCCACATTTCTGAAGCATGACGTAATGAGGGGGTGTTATCTCTTTTGTCGAAAATCAGCCGTTTTTGTTCGAACATTAAATGCCTCCAAATGGTATTTAATTAACTTCCCGGGGTGAAGAAACCCTTTTTGAGAACTCAGAGTGAGTAAATTGGCCATTTTCATGCACTTTTAACCATTCCATAAATCTTGTGTTTTGGGCCCCTGGAAGCATGAAAATCACTTTAAACATGCTAATTTTAGCTCTAACACTGATGATCCACCTACAAATGTGAACTGACGTTCAAAAATAAAACATTTGAAAACGGACCATTTTCCACATTTCTGAAGCATGACGTAATGGGGGGGTGTTATCTCTTTTGTCGAAAATCAGCCGTTTTTGCTCGAACATTAAATGCCTCCAAATGGTATTTAATTAACTTCCCGAGCCCCTGGAAGCATGAAAATCACTTTAAACATGCTAATTTTAGCTCTAACACTGATGATCCACCTACAAATGTGAACTGACGTTCAAAAATAAAACATTTGAAAACGGACCATTTTCCACATTTCTGAAGCATGACGTAATGGGGGGGTGTTATCTCTTTTGTCGAAAATCAGCCGTTTTTGCTCGAACATTAAATGCCTCCAAATGGTATTTATTTCACTTCCCGAGCCCCTGGAAGCATGAAAATCACTTTAAACATGCTAATTTTAGCTCTAACACTGATGATCCACCTACAAATGTGAACTGACGTTCAAAAATAAAACATTTGAAAACGGACCATTTTCCACATTTCTGAAGCATGACGTAATGGGGGGGTGTTATCTCTTTTGTCGAAAATCAGCCGTTTTTGCTCGAACATTAAATGCCTCCAAATGGTATTTAATTAACTTCCCGGGGTGAAGAAACCCTTTTTGAGAACTCAGAGTGAGTAAATTGGCCATTTTCATGCACTTTTAACCATTCCATAAATCTTGTGTTTTGGGCCCCTGGAAGCATGAAAATCACTTTAAACATGCTAATTTTAGCTCTAACACTGATGATCCACCTACAAATGTGAACTGACGTTCAAAAATAAAACATTTGAAAACGGACCATTTTCCACATTTCTGAAGCATGACGTAATGGGGGGGTGTTATCTCTTTTGTCGAAAATCAGCCGTTTTTGCTCGAACATTAAATGCCTCCAAATGGTATTTAATTAACTTCCCGAGCCCCTGGAAGCATGAAAATCACTTTAAACATGCTAATTTTAGCTCTAACACTGATGATCCACCTACAAATGTGAACTGACGTTCAAAAATAAAACATTTGAAAACGGACCATTTTCCACATTTCTGAAGCATGACGTAATGGGGGGGTGTTATCTCTTTTGTCGAAAATCAGCCGTTTTTGCTCGAACATTAAATGCCTCCAAATGGTATTTAATTAACTTCCCGAGCCCCTGGAAGCATGAAAATCACTTTAAACATGCTAATTTTAGCTCTAACACTGATGGTCCACCTACAAATGTGAACTGACGTTCAAAAATAAAACATTTGAAAACGGACCATTTTCCACATTTCTGAAGCATGACGTAATGGGGGGGTGTTATCTCTTTTGTCGAAAATCAGCCGTTTTTGCTCGAACATTAAATGCCTCCAAATGGTATTTAATTAACTTCCCGGGGTGAAGAAACCCTTTTTGAGAACTCAGAGTGAGTAAATTGGCCATTTTCATGCACTTTTAACCATTCCATAAATCTTGTGTTTTGGGCCCCTGGAAGCATGAAAATCACTTTAAACATGCTAATTTTAGCTCTAACACTGATGATCCACCTACAAATGTGAACTGACGTTCAAAAATAAAACATTTGAA
This sequence comes from Lissotriton vulgaris, assembly GCF_964263255.1. Lineage (NCBI taxonomy): Eukaryota > Metazoa > Chordata > Amphibia > Caudata > Salamandridae > Lissotriton > Lissotriton vulgaris. The sequence goes on from NW_028254966.1 coordinate 12,751, forward strand.
AACGGACCATTTTCCACATTTCTGAAGCATGACGTAATGGGGGGGTGTTATCTTTTTTGTCGAAAATCAGCCGTTTTTGCTCGAACATTAAATGCCTCCAAATTGTATTTAATTAACTTCCCGAGCCCCTGGAAGCATGAAAATCACTTTAAACATGCTAATTTTAGCTCTAACACTGATGATCCACCTACAAATGTTAACTGACGTTCAAAAATAAAACATTTGAAAACGGACCATTTTCCACATTTCTGAAGCATGACGTAATGGGGGGGTGTTATCTCTTTTGTCGAAAATCAGCCGTTTTTGCTCGAACATTAAATGCCTCCAAATGGTATTTAATTAACTTCCCGAGCCCCTGGAAGCATGAAAATCACTTTAAACATGCTAATTTTGGCTCTAACACTGATGATCCACCTACAAATGTGAACTGACGTTCAAAAATAAAACATTTGAAAACGGACCATTTTCCACATTTCTGAAGCATGACGTAATGGGGGGGTATCTCTTTTGTCGAAAATCAGCCGTTTTTGCTCGAACATTAAATGCCTCCAAATGGTATTTAATTAACTTCCCGAGCCCCTGGAAGCATGAAAATCACTTTAAACATGCTAATTTTAGCTCTAACACTGATGATCCACCTACAAATGTGAACTGACGTTCAAAAATAAAACATTTGAAAACGGACCATTTTCCACATTTCTGAAGCATGACGTAATGGGGGGGGTGTTATCTCTTTTGTCGAAAATCAGCCGTTTTTGCTCGAACATTAAATGCCTCCAAATGGTATTTAATTAACTTCCCGAGCCCCTGGAAGCATGAAAATCACTTTAAACATGCTAATTTTAGCTCTAACACTGATGATCCACCTACAAATGTGAACTGACGTTCAAAAATAAAACATTTGAAAACGGACCATTTTCCACATTTCTGAAGCATGACGGAATGGGGGGGTGTTATCTCTTTTGTCGAAAATCAGCCGTTTTTGCTCGAACATTAAATGCCTCCAAATGGTATTTAATTAACTTCCCGAGCCCCTGGAAGCATGAAAATCACTTTAAAAATGCTATTTTTAGCTCTAACACTGATGATCCACCTACAAATGTGAACTGACGTTCAAAAATAAAACATTTGAAAACGGACCATTTTCCACATTTCTGAAGCATGACGTAATGGGGGGGTGTTATCTCTTTTGTCGAAAATCAGCCGTTTTTGCTCGAACATTAAATGCCTCCAAATGGTATTTATTTCACTTCCCGGGGTGAAGAAACCCTTTTTGAGAACTCAGAGTGAGTAAATTGGCCATTTTCATGCACTTTTAACCATTCCATAAATCTTGTGTTTTGGGCCCCTGGAAGCATGAAAATCACTTTAAACATGCTAATTTTAGCTCTAACACTGATGATCCACCTACAAATGTGAACTGACGTTCAAAAATAAAACATTTGAAAACGGACCATTTTCCACATTTCTGAAGCATGACGTAATGGCGGGGTGTTATCTCTTTTGTCGAAAATCAGCCGTTTTTGCTCGAACATTAAATGCCTCCAAATGGTATTTAATTAACTTCCCGAGCCCCTGGAAGCATGAAAATCACTTTAAACATGCTAATTTTAGCTCTAACACTGATGATCCACCTACAAATGTGAACTGACGTTCAAAAATAAAACATTTGAAAACGGACCATTTTCCACATTTCTGAAGCATGACGTAATGGGGGGGTGTTATCTCTTTTGTCGAAAATCAGCCGTTTTTGCTCGAACATTAAATGCCTCCAAATGGTATTTAATTAACTTCCCGAGCCCCTGGAAGCATGAAAATCACTTTAAACATGCTAATTTTAGCTCTAACACTGATGGTCCACCTACAAATGTGAACTGACGTTCAAAAATAAAACATTTGAAAACGGACCATTTTCCACATTTCTGAAGCATGACGTAATGGGGGGGTGTTATCTCTTTTGTCGAAAATCAGCCGTTTTTGCTCGAACATTAAATGCCTCCAAATGGTATTTAATTAACTTCCCGGGGTGAAGAAACCCTTTTTGAGAACTCAGAGTGAGTAAATTGGCCATTTTCATGCACTTTTAACCATTCCATAAATCTTGTGTTTTGGGCCCCTGGAAGCATGAAAATCCCTTTAAACATGCTAATTTTAGCTCTAACACTGATGATCCACCTACAAATGTGAACTGACGTTCAAAAATAAAACATTTGAAAACGGACCATTTTCCACATTTCTGAAGCATGACGTAATGGGGGGGTGTTATCTCTTTTGTCGAAAATCAGCCGTTTTTGCTCGAACATTAAATGCCTCCAAATGGTATTTAATTAACTTCCCGAGCCCCTGGAAGCATGAAAATCACTTTAAACATGCTAATTTTAGCTCTAACACTGATGATCCACCTACAAATGTGAACTGACGTTCAAAAATAAAACATTTGAAAACGGACCATTTTCCACATTTCTGAAGCATGACGTAATGGGGGGGTGTTATCTCTTTTGTCGAAAATCAGCCGTTTTTGCTTGAACATTAAATGCCTCCAAATGGTATTTATTTCACTTCCCGAGCCCCTGGAAGCATGAAAATCACTTTAAACATGCTAATTTTAGATCTAACACTGATGATCAACCTACAAATGTGAACTGACGTTCAAAAATAAAACATTTGAAAACGGACCATTTTCCACAATTCTGAAGCATGACGTAATGGGGGGGTGTTATCTCTTTTGTCGAAAATCAGCCGTTTTTGCTCGAACATTAAATGCCTCCAAATGGTATTTAATTAACTTCCCGAGCCCCTGGAAGCATGAAAATCACTTTAAACATGCTAATTTTAGCTCTAACACTGATGATCCACCTACAAATGTGAACTGACGTTCAAAAATAAAACATTTGAAAACGGACCATTTTCCACATTTCTGAAGCATGACGTAATGGGGGGGTGTTATCTTTTTTGTCGAAAATCAGCCGTTTTTGCTCGAACATTAAATGCCTCCAAATTGTATTTAATTAACTTCCCGAGCCCCTGGAAGCATGAAAATCACTTTAAACATGCTAATTTTAGCTCTAACACTGATGATCCACCTACAAATGTTAACTGACGTTCAAAAATAAAACATTTGAAAACGGACCATTTTCCACATTTCTGAAGCATGACGTAATGGGGGGGTGTTATCTCTTTTGTCGAAAATCAGCCGTTTTTGCTCGAACATTAAATGCCTCCAAATGGTATTTAATTAACTTCCCGAGCCCCTGGAAGCATGAAAATCACTTTAAACATGCTAATTTTGGCTCTAACACTGATGATCCACCTACAAATGTGAACTGACGTTCAAAAATAAAACATTTGAAAACGGACCATTTTCCACATTTCTGAAGCATGACGTAATGGGGGGGTATCTCTTTTGTCGAAAATCAGCCGTTTTTGCTCGAACATTAAATGCCTCCAAATGGTATTTAATTAACTTCCCGAGCCCCTGGAAGCATGAAAATCACTTTAAACATGCTAATTTTAGCTCTAACACTGATGATCCACCTACAAATGTGAACTGACGTTCAAAAATAAAACATTTGAAAACGGACCATTTTCCACATTTCTGAAGCATGACGTAATGGGGGGGGTGTTATCTCTTTTGTCGAAAATCAGCCGTTTTTGCTCGAACATTAAATGCCTCCAAATGGTATTTAATTAACTTCCCGAGCCCCTGGAAGCATGAAAATCACTTTAAACATGCTAATTTTAGCTCTAACACTGATGATCCACCTACAAATGTGAACTGACGTTCAAAAATAAAACATTTGAAAACGGACCATTTTCCACATTTCTGAAGCATGACGGAATGGGGGGGTGTTATCTCTTTTGTCGAAAATCAGCCGTTTTTGCTCGAACATTAAATGCCTCCAAATGGTATTTAATTAACTTCCCGAGCCCCTGGAAGCATGAAAATCACTTTAAAAATGCTATTTTTAGCTCTAACACTGATGATCCACCTACAAATGTGAACTGACGTTCAAAAATAAAACATTTGAAAACGGACCATTTTCCACATTTCTGAAGCATGACGTAATGGGGGGGTGTTATCTCTTTTGTCGAAAATCAGCCGTTTTTGCTCGAACATTAAATGCCTCCAAATGGTATTTATTTCACTTCCCGGGGTGAAGAAACCCTTTTTGAGAACTCAGAGTGAGTAAATTGGCCATTTTCATGCACTTTTAACCATTCCATAAATCTTGTGTTTTGGGCCCCTGGAAGCATGAAAATCACTTTAAACATGCTAATTTTAGCTCTAACACTGATGATCCACCTACAAATGTGAACTGACGTTCAAAAATAAAACATTTGAAAACGGACCATTTTCCACATTTCTGAAGCATGACGTAATGGCGGGGTGTTATCTCTTTTGTCGAAAATCAGCCGTTTTTGCTCGAACATTAAATGCCTCCAAATGGTATTTAATTAACTTCCCGAGCCCCTGGAAGCATGAAAATCACTTTAAACATGCTAATTTTAGCTCTAACACTGATGATCCACCTACAAATGTGAACTGACGTTCAAAAATAAAACATTTGAAAACGGACCATTTTCCACATTTCTGAAGCATGACGTAATGGGGGGGTGTTATCTCTTTTGTCGAAAATCAGCCGTTTTTGCTCGAACATTAAATGCCTCCAAATGGTATTTAATTAACTTCCCGAGCCCCTGGAAGCATGAAAATCACTTTAAACATGCTAATTTTAGCTCTAACACTGATGGTCCACCTACAAATGTGAACTGACGTTCAAAAATAAAACATTTGAAAACGGACCATTTTCCACATTTCTGAAGCATGACGTAATGGGGGGGTGTTATCTCTTTTGTCGAAAATCAGCCGTTTTTGCTCGAACATTAAATGCCTCCAAATGGTATTTAATTAACTTCCCGGGGTGAAGAAACCCTTTTTGAGAACTCAGAGTGAGTAAATTGGCCATTTTCATGCACTTTTAACCATTCCATAAATCTTGTGTTTTGGGCCCCTGGAAGCATGAAAATCACTTTAAACATGCTAATTTTAGCTCTAACACTGATGATCCACCTACAAATGTGAACTGACGTTCAAAAATAAAACATTTGAAAACGGACCATTTTCCACATTTCTGAAGCATGACGTAATGGGGGGGTGTTATCTCTTTTGTCGAAAATCAGCCGTTTTTGCTCGAACATTAAATGCCTCCAAATGGTATTTAATTAACTTCCCGAGCCCCTGGAAGCATGAAAATCACTTTAAACATGCTAATTTTAGCTCTAACACTGATGATCCACCTACAAATGTGAACTGACGTTCAAAAATAAAACATTTGAAAACGGACCATTTTCCACATTTCTGAAGCATGACGTAATGGGGGGGTGTTATCTCTTTTGTCGAAAATCAGCCGTTTTTGCTTGAACATTAAATGCCTCCAAATGGTATTTATTTCACTTCCCGAGCCCCTGGAAGCATGAAAATCACTTTAAACATGCTAATTTTAGATCTAACACTGATGATCAACCTACAAATGTGAACTGACGTTCAAAAATAAAACATTTGAAAACGGACCATTTTCCACAATTCTGAAGCATGACGTAATGGGGGGGTGTTATCTCTTTTGTCGAAAATCAGCCGTTTTTGCTCGAACATTAAATGCCTCCAAATGGTATTTAATTAACTTCCCGAGCCCCTGGAAGCATGAAAATCACTTTAAACATGCTAATTTTAGCTCTAACACTGATGATCCACCTACAAATGTGAACTGACGTTCAAAAATAAAACATTTGAAAACGGACCATTTTCCACATTTCTGAAGCATGACGTAATGGGGGGGTGTTATCTCTTTTGTCGAAAATCAGCCGTTTTTGCTCGAACATTAAATGCCTCCAAATGGTATTTAATTAACTTCCCGGGGTGAAGAAACCCTTTTTGAGAACTCAGAGTGAGTAAATTGGCCATTTTCATGCACTTTTAACCATTCCATAAATCTTGTGTTTTGGGCCCCTGGAAGCATGAAAATCACTTTAAACATGCTAATTTTAGCTCTAACACTGATGATCCACCTACAAATGTGAACTGACGTTCAAAAATAAAACATTTGAAAACGGACCATTTTCCACATTTCTGAAGCATGACGTAATGGGGGGGTGTTATCTCTTTTGTCGAAAATCAGCCGTTTTTGCTCGAACATTAAATGCCTCCAAATGGTATTTATTTCACTTCCCGAGCCCCTGGAAGCATGAAAATCACTTTAAACATGCTAATTTTAGCTCTAACACTGATGATCCACCTACAAATGTGAACTGACGTTCAAAAATAAAACATTTGAAAACGGACCATTTTCCACATTTCTGAAGCATGACGTAATGGGGGGGTGTTATCTCTTTTGTCGAAAATCAGCTGTTTTTGCTCGAACATTAAATGCCTCCAAATGGTATTTAATTAACTTCCCGGGGTGAAGAAACCCTTTTTGAGAACTCAGAGTGAGTAAATTGGCCATTTTCATGCACTTTTAACCATTCCATAAATCTTGTGTTTTGGGCCCCTGGAAGCATGAAAATCACTTTAAACATGCTAATTTTAGCTCTAACACTGATGATCCACCTACAAATGTGAACTGACGTTCAAAAATAAAACATTTGAAAACGGACCATTTTCCACATTTCTGAAGCATGACGTAATGGGGGGGTGTTATCTCTTTTGTTGAAAATCAGCCGTTTTTGCTCGAACATTAAATGCCTCCAAATGGTATTTAATTAACTTCCCGAGCCCCTGGAAGCATGAAAATCACTTTAAACATGCTAATTTTAGCTCTAACACTGATGATCCACCTACAAATGTGAACTGATGTTCAAAAACTAAAACATTTGAAAACGGACCATTTTCCACATTTCTGAAGCATGACGTAATGGGGGGGGTGTTATCCCTTTTGTCGAAAATCAGCCGTTTTTGCTCGAACATTAAATGCCTCCAAATGGTATTTAATTAACTTCCCGGGGTGAAGAAACCCTTTTTGAGAACTCAGAGTGAGTAAATTGGCCATTTTCATGCACTTTTAACCATCCCATAAATCTTGTGTTTAGGGCCCCTGGAAGCATGAAAATCACTTTAAACATGCTAATTTTAGCTCTAACACTGATGATCCACCTACAAATGTGAACTGACGTTCAAAAATAAAACATTTGAAAACGGACCATTTTCCACATTTCTGAAGCATGACGTAATGGGGGGGTGTTATCTCTTTTGTTGAAAATCAGCCGTTTTTGCTCGAACATTAAATGCCTCCAAATGGTATTTAATTAACTTCCCGAGCCCCTGTAAGCATGAAAATCACTTTAAACATGCTAATTTTAGCTCTAACACTGATGATCCACCTACAAATGTGAACTGACGTTCAAAAATAAAACATTTGAAAACGGACCATTTTCCACATTTCTGAAGCATGACATAATGGGGGGGCGTTATCTCTTTTGTCGAAAATCAGCCGTTTTTGCTCGAACATTAAATGCCTCCAAATGGTATTTAATTAACTTCCCGAGCCCCTGGAAGCATGAAAATCACTTTAAACATGCTAATTTTAGCTCTAACACTGATGGTCCACCTACAAATGTGAACTGACGTTCAAAAATAAAACATTTGAAAACGGACCATTTTCCACATTTCTGAAGCATGACGTAATGGGGGGGTGTTATCTCTTTTGTCGAAAATCAGCCGTTTTTGCTCGAACATTAAATGCCTCCAAATGGTATTTAATTAACTTCCCGGGGTGAAGAAACCCTTTTTGAGAACTCAGAGTGAGTAAATTGGCCATTTTCATGCACTTTTAACCATTCCATAAATCTTGTGTTTTGGGCCCCTGGAAGCATGAAAATCACTTTAAACATGCTAATTTTAGCTCTAACACTGATGATCCACCTACAAATGTGAACTGACGTTCAAAAATAAAACATTTGAAAACGGACCATTTTCCACATTTCTGAAGCATGACGTAATGGGGGGGTGTTATCTCTTTTGTCGAAAATCAGCCGTTTTTGCTCGAACATTAAATGCCTCCAAATGGTATTTAATTAACTTCCCGAGCCCCTGGAAGCATGAAAATCACTTTAAACATGCTAATTTTAGCTCTAACACTGATGATCCACCTACAAATGTGAACTGACGTTCAAAAATAAAACATTTGAAAACGGACCATTTTCCACATTTCTGAAGCATGACGTAATGGGGGGGTGTTATCTCTTTTGTCGAAAATCAGCCGTTTTTTCTTGAACATTAAATGCCTCCAAATGGTATTTATTTCACTTCCCGAGCCCCTGGAAGCATGAAAATCAATTAAACATGCTAATTTTAGATCTAACACTGATGATCCACCTACAAATGTGAACTGACGTTCAAAAATAAAACATTTGAAAACGGACCATTTTCCACAATTCTGAAGCATGACGTAATGGGGGGGTGTTATCTCTTTTGTCGAAAATCAGCCGTTTTTGCTCGAACATTAAATGCCTCCAAATGGTATTTAATTAACTTCCCGAGCCCCTGGAAGCATGAAAATCACTTTAAACATGCTAATTTTAGCTCTAACACTGATGATCCACCTACAAATGTGAACTGACGTTCAAAAATAAAACATTTGAAAACGGACCATTTTCCACATTTCTGAAGCATGACGTAATGGGGGGGTGTTATCTCTTTTGTCGAAAATCAGCCGTTTTTGCTCGAACATTAAATGCCTCCAAATGGTATTTAATTAACTTCCCGGGGTGAAGAAACCCTTTTTGAGAACTCAGAGTGAGTAAATTGGCCATTTTCATGCACTTTTAACCATTCCATAAATCTTGTGTTTTGGGCCCCTGGAAGCATATAAATCACTTTAAACATGCTAATTTTAGCTCTAACACTGATGATCCACCTACAAATGTGAACTGACGTTCAAAAATAAAACATTTGAAAACGGACCATTTTCCACATTTCTGAATCATGACGTAATGGGGGGGTGTTATCTCTTTTGTCGAAAATCAGCCGTTTTTGCTCGAACATTAAATGCCTCCAAATGGTATTTATTTCACTTCCCGAGCCCCTGGAAGCATGAAAATCACTTTAAACATGCTAATTTTAGCTCTAACACTGATGATCCACCTACAAATGTGAACTGACGTTCAAAAATAAAACATTTGAAAACGGACCATTTTCCACATTTCTGAAGCATGACGTAATGGGGGGGTGTTATCTCTTTTGTCGAAAATCAGCCGTTTTTGCTCGAACATTAAATGCCTCCAAATGGTATTTAATTAACTTCCCGGGGTGAAGAAACCCTTTTTGAGAACTCAGAGTGAGTAAATTGGCCATTTTCATGCACTTTTAACCATTCCATAAATCTTGTGTTTTGGGCCCCTGGAAGCATGAAAATCACTTTAAACATGCTAATTTTAGCTCTAACACTGATGATCCACCTACAAATGTGAACTGACGTTCAAAAATAAAACATTTGAAAACGGACCATTTTCCACATTTCTGAAGCATGACGTAATGGGGGGGTGTTATCTCTTTTGTCGAAAATCAGCCGTTTTTGCTCGAACATTAAATGCCTCCAAATGGTATTTAATTAACTTCCCGAGCCCCTGGAAGCATGAAAATCACTTTAAACATGCTAATTTTAGCTCTAACACTGATGATCCACCTACAAATGTGAACTGACGTTCAAAAATAAAACATTTGAAAACGGACCATTTTCCACATTTCTGAAGCATGACGTAATGGGGGGGTGTTATCTCTTTTGTCGAAAATCAGCCGTTTTTGCTCGAACATGAAATGCCTCCAAATGGTATTTAATTAACTTCCCGAGCCCCTGGAAGCATGAAAATCACTTTAAACATGCTAATTTTAGCTCTAACACTGATGGTCCACCTACAAATGTGAACTGACGTTCAAAAAGAAAACATTTGAAAACGGACCATTTTCCACATTTCTGAAGCATGACGTAATGGGGGGGTGTTATCTCTTTTGTCGAAAATCAGCCGTTTTTGCTCGAACATTAAATGCCTCCAAATGGTATTTAATTAACTTCCCGGGGTGAAGAAACCCTTTTTGAGAACTCAGAGTGAGTAAATTGGCCATTTTCATGCACTTTTAACCATTCCATAAATCTTGTGTTTTGGGCCCCTGGAAGCATGAAAATCACTTTAAACATGCTAATTTTAGCTCTAACACTGATGATCCACCTACAAATGTGAACTGACGTTCAAAAATAAAACATTTGAAAACGGACCATTTTCCACATTTCTGAAGCATGACGTAATGGGGGGGTGTTATCTCTTTTGTCAAAAATCAGCCGTTTTTGCTCGAACATTAAATGCCTCCAAATGGTATTTAATTAACTTCCCGAGCCCCTGGAAGCATGAAAATCACTTTAAACATGCTAATTTTAGCTCTAACACTGATGATCCACCTACAAATGTGAACTGACGTTCAAAAATAAAACATTTGAAAACGGACCATTTTCCACATTTCTGAAGCATGACGTAATGGGGGGGTGTTATCTCTTTTGTCGAAAATCAGCCGTTTTTGCTTGAACATTAAATGCCTCCAAATCGTATTTATTTCACTTCCCGAGCCCCTGGAAGCATGAAAATCACTTTAAACATGCTAATTTTAGATCTAACACTGATGATCCACCTACAAATGTGAACTGACGTTCAAAAATAAAACATTTGAAAACGGACCATTTTCCACAATCCTGAAGCATGACGTAATGGGGGGGTGTTATCTCTTTTGTCGAAAATCAGCCGTTTTTGCTCGAACATTAAATGCCTCCAAATGGTATTTAATTAACTTCCCGAGCCCCTGGAAGCATGAAAATCACTTTAAACATGCTAATTTTAGCTCTAACACTGATGATCCACCTACAAATGTGAACTGACGTTCAAAAATAAAACATTTGAAAACGGACCATTTTCCACATTTCTGAAGCATGACGTAATGGGGGGGTGTTATCTCTTTTGTCGAAAATCAGCCGTTTTTGCTCGAACATTAAATGCCTCCAAATGGTATTTAATTAACTTCCCGGGGTGAAGAAACCCTTTTTGAGAACTCAGAGTGAGTAAATTGGCCATTTTCATGCACTTTTAACCATTCCATAAATCTTGTGTTTTGGGCCCCTGGAAGCATGAAAATCACTTTAAACATGCTAATTTTAGCTCTAACACTGATGATCCACCTACAAATGTGAACTGACGTTCAAAAATAAAACATTTGAAAACGGACCATTTTCCACATTTCTGAAGCATGACGTAATGGGGGGGTGTTATCTCTTTTGTCGAAAATCAGCCGTTTTTGCTCGAACATTAAATGCCTCCAAATGGTATTTATTTCACTTCCCGAGCCCCTGGAAGCATGAAAATCACTTTAAACATGCTAATTTTAGCTCTAACACTGATGATCCACCTACAAATGTGAACTGACGTTCAAAAATAAAACATTTGAAAACGGACCATTTTCCACATTTCTGAAGCATGACGTAATGGGGGGGTGTTATCTCTTTTGTCGAAAATCAGCCGTTTTTGCTCGAACATTAAATGCCTCCAAATGGTATTTAATTAACTTCCCGGGGTGAAGAAACCCTTTTTGAGAACTCAGAGTGAGTAAATTGGCCATTTTCATGCACTTTTAACCATTCCATAAATCTTGTGTTTTGGGCCCCTGGAAGCATGAAAATCACTTTAAACATGCTAATTTTAGCTCTAACACTGATGATCCACCTACAAATGTGAACTGACGTTCAAAAATAAAACATTTGAAAACGGACCATTTTCCACATTTCTGAAGCATGACGTAATGGGGGGGTGTTATCTCTTTTGTCGAAAATCAGCCGTTTTTGCTCGAACATTAAATGCCTCCAAATGGTATTTAATTAACTTCCCGAGCCCCTGGAAGCATGAAAATCACTTTAAACATGCTAATTTTAGCTCTAACACTGATGATCCACCTACAAATGTGAACTGACGTTCAAAAATAAAACATTTGAAAACTGACCATTTTCCACATTTCTGAAGCATGACGTAATGGGGGGGTGTTATCTCTTTTGTCGAAAATCAGCCGTTTTTGCACGAACATTAAATGCCTCCAAATGGTATTTAATTAACTTCCCGGGGTGAAGAAACCCTTTTTGAGAACTCAGAGTGAGTAAATTGGCCATTTTCATGCACTTTTAACCATTCCATAAATCTTGTGTTTTGGGCCCCTGGAAGCATGAAAATCACTTTAAACATGCTAATTTTAGCTCTAACACTGATGATCCACCTACAAATGTGAACTGACGTTCAAAAATAAAACATTTGAAAACGGACCATTTTCCACATTTCTGAAGCATGACGTAATGGGGGGGTGTTATCTCTTTTGTCGAAAATCAGCCGTTTTTGCTCGAACATTAAATGCCTCCAAATGGTATTTATTTCACTTCCCGAGCCCCTGGAAGCATGAAAATCACTTTAAACATGCTAATTTTAGCTCTAACACTGATGATCCACCTACAAATGTGAACTGACATTCAAAAATAAAACATTTGAAAACGGACCATTTTCCACATTTCTGAAGCATGACGTAATGGGGGGGTGTTATCTCTTTTGTCGAAAATCAGCCGTTTTTGCACGAACATTAAATGCCTCCAAATGGTATTTAATTAACTTCCCGGGGTGAAGAAACCCTTTTTGAGAACTCAGAGTGAGTAAATTGGCCATTTTCATGCACTTTTAACCATTCCATAAATCTTGTGTTTTGGGCCCCTGGAAGCATGAAAATCACTTTAAACATGCTAATTTTAGCTCTAACACTGATGATCCACCTACAAATGTGAACTGACGTTCAAAAATAAAACATTTGAAAACGGACCATTTTCCACATTTCTGAAGCATGACGTAATGGGGGGGTGTTATCTCTTTTGTCGAAAATCAGCCGTTTTTGCTCGAACATTAAATGCCTCCAAATGGTATTTAATTAACTTCCCGAGCCCCTGGAAGCATGAAAATCACTTTAAACATGCTAATTTTAGCTCTAACACTGATGATCCACCTACAAATGTGAACTGACGTTCAAAAATAAAACATTTGAAAACGGACCATTTTCCACATTTCTGAATCATGACGTAATGGGGGGGTGTTATCTCTTTTGTCGAAAATCAGCCGTTTTTGCTCGAACATTAAATGCCTCCAAATGGTATTTATTTCACTTCCCGAGCCCCTGGAAGCATGAAAATCACTTTAAACATGCTAATTTTAGCTCTAACACTGATGATCCACCTACAAATGTGAACTGACGTTCAAAAATAAAACATTTGAAAACGGACCATTTTCCACATTTCTGAAGCATGACGTAATGGGGGGGTGTTATCTCTTTTGTCGAAAATCAGCCGTTTTTGCTCGAACATTAAATGCCTCCAAATGGTATTTATTTCACTTCCCGAGCCCCTGGAAGCATGAAAATCACTTTAAACATGCTAATTTTAGCTCTAACACTGATGATCCACCTACAAATGTGAACTGACATTCAAAAATAAAACATTTGAAAACGGACCATTTTCCACATTTCTGAAGCATGACGTAATGGGGAGGTGTTATCTCTTTTGTCGAAAATCAGCCGTTTTTGCACGAACATTAAATGCCTCCAAATGGTATTTAATTAACTTCCCGGGGTGAAGAAACCCTTTTTGAGAACTCAGAGTGAGTAAATTGGCCATTTTCATGCACTTTTAACCATTCCATAAATCTTGTGTTTTGGGCCCCTGGAAGCATGAAAATCACTTTAAACATGCTAATTTTAGCTCTAACACTGATGATCCACCTACAAATGTGAACTGACGTTCAAAAATAAAACATTTGAAAACGGACCATTTTCCACATTTCTGAAGCATGACGTAATGGGGGGGTGTTATCTCTTTTGTCGAAAATCAGCCGTTTTTGCTCGAACATTAAATGCCTCCAAATGGTATTTAATTAACTTCCCGAGCCCCTGGAAGCATGAAAATCACTTTAAACATGCTAATTTTAGCTCTAACACTGATGATCCACCTACAAATGTGAACTGACGTTCAAAAATAAAACATTTGAAAACGGACCATTTTCCACATTTCTGAATCATGACGTAATGGGGGGGTGTTATCTCTTTTGTCGAAAATCAGCCGTTTTTGCTCGAACATTAAATGCCTCCAAATGGTATTTATTTCACTTCCCGAGCCCCTGGAAGCATGAAAATCACTTTAAACATGCTAATTTTAGCTCTAACACTGATGATCCACCTACAAATGTGAACTGACGTTCAAAAATAAAACATTTGAAAACGGACCATTTTCCACATTTCTGAAGCATGACGTAATGGGGGGGTGTTATCTCTTTTGTCGAAAATCAGCCGTTTTTGCTCGAACATTAAATGCCTCCAAATGGTATTTAATTAACTTCCCGGGGTGAAGAAACCCTTTTTGAGAACTCAGAGTGAGTAAATTGGCCATTTTCATGCACTTTTAACCATTCCATAAATCTTGTGTTTTGGGCCCCTGGAAGCATGAAAATCACTTTAAACATGCTAATTTTAGCTCTAACACTGATGATCCACCTACAAATGTGAACTGACGTTCAAAAATAAAACATTTGAAAACGGACCATTTTCCACATTTCTGAAGCATGACGTAATGGGGGGGTGTTATCTCTTTTGTCGAAAATCAGCCGTTTTTGCTCGAACATTAAATGCCTCCAAATGGTATTTAATTAACTTCCCGAGCCCCTGGAAGCATGAAAATCACTTTAAACATGCTAATTTTAGCTCTAACACTGATGATCCACCTACAAATGTGAACTGACGTTCAAAAATAAAACATTTGAAAACGGACCATTTTCCACATTTCTGAAGCATGACGTAATGGGGGGGTGTTATCTCTTTTGTCGAAAATCAGCCGTTTTTGCTCGAACATTAAATGCCTCCAAATGGTATTTAATTAACTTTCCGAGCCCCTGGAAGCATGAAAATCACTTTAAACTTGCTAATTTTAGCTCTAACACTGATGGTCCACCTACAAATGTGAACTGACGTTCAAAAATAAAACATTTGAAAACGGACCATTTTCCACATTTCTGAAGCATGACGTAATGGGGGGGGTGTTATCTCTTTTGTCGAAAATCAGCCGTTTTTGCTCGAACATTAAATGCCTCCAAATGGTATTTAATTAACTTCCCGGGGTGAAGAAACCCTTTTTGAGAACTCAGAGTGAGTAAATTGGCCATTTTCATGCACTTTTAACCATTCCATAAATCTTGTGTTTTGGGCCCCTGGAAGCATGAAAATCACTTTAAACATGCTAATTTTAGCTCTAACACTGATGATCCACCTACAAATGTGAACTGACGTTCAAAAATAAAACATTTGAAAACGGACCATTTTCCACATTTCTGAAGCATGACGTAATGGGGGGGTGTTATCTCTTTTGTCGAAAATCAGCCGTTTTTGCTCGAACATTAAATGCCTCCAAATGGTATTTATTTCACTTCCCGAGCCCCTGGAAGCATGAAAATCACTTTAAACATGCTAATTTTAGCTCTAACACTGATGATCCACCTACAAATGTGAACTGACGTTCAAAAATAAAACATTTGAAAACGGACCATTTTCCACATTTCTGAAGCATGACGTAATGGGGGGGTGTTATCTCTTTTGTCGAAAATCAGCCGTTTTTGCTCGAACATTAAATGCCTCCAAATGGTATTTAATTAACTTCCCGGGGTGAAGAAACCCTTTTTGAGAACTCAGAGTGAGTAAATTGGCCATTTTCATGCACTTTTAACCATTCCATAAATCTTGTGTTTTGGGCCCCTGGAAGCATGAAAATCACTTTAAACATGCTAATTTTAGCTCTAACACTGATGATCCACCTACAAATGTGAACTGACGTTCAAAAATAAAACATTTGAAAACGGACCATTTTCCACATTTCTGAAGCATGACGTAATGGGGGGGTGTTATCTCTTTTGTCGAAAATCAGCCGTTTTTGCTCGAACATTAAATGCCTCCAAATGGTATTTAATTAACTTCCCGAGCCCCTGGAAGCATGAAAATCACTTTAAACATGCTAATTTTAGCTCTAACACTGATGGTCCACCTACAAATGTGAACTGACGTTCAAAAATAAAACATTTGAAAACGGACCATTTTCCACATTTCTGAAGCATGACGTAATGGGGGGGTGTTATCTCTTTTGTCGAAAATCAGCCGTTTTTGCTCGAACATTAAATGCCTCCAAATGGTATTTAATTAACTTCCCGGGGTGAAGAAACCCTTTTTGAGAACTCAGAGTGAGTAAATTGGCCATTTTCATGCACTTTTAACCATTCCATAAATCTTGTGTTTTGGGCCCCTGGAAGCATGAAAATCACTTTAAACATGCTAATTTTAGCTCTAACACTGATGATCCACCTACAAATGTGAACTGACGTTCAAAAATAAAACATTTGAAAACGGACCATTTTCCACATTTCTGAAGCATGACGTAATGGGGGGGTGTTATCTCTTTTGTCGAAAATCAGCCGTTTTTGCTCGAACATTAAATGCCTCCAAATGGTATTTAATTAACTTCCCGAGCCCCTGGAAGCATGAAAATCACTTTAAACATGCTAATTTTAGCTCTAACACTGATGATCCACCTACAAATGTGAACTGACGTTCAAAAATAAAACATTTGAAAACGGACCATTTTCCACATTTCTGAAGCATGACGTAATGGGGGGGTGTTATCTCTTTTGTCGAAAATCAGCCGTTTTTGCTTGAACATTAAATGCCTCCAAATCGTATTTATTTCACTTCCCGAGCCCCTGGAAGCATGAAAATCACTTTAAACATGCTAATTTTAGATCTAACACTGATGATCCACCTACAAATGTGAACTGACGTTCAAAAATAAAACATTTGAAAACGGACCATTTTCCACAATCCTGAAGCATGACGTAATGGGGGGGTGTTATCTCTTTTGTCGAAAATCAGCCGTTTTTGCTCGAACATTAAATGCCTCCAAATGGTATTTAATTAACTTCCCGAGCCCCTGGAAGCATGAAAATCACTTTAAACATGCTAATTTTAGCTCTAACACTGATGATCCACCTACAAATGTGAACTGACGTTCAAAAATAAAACATTTGAAAACGGACCATTTTCCACATTTCTGAAGCATGACGTAATGGGGGGGTGTTATCTCTTTTGTCGAAAATCAGCCGTTTTTGCTCGAACATTAAATGCCTCCAAATGGTATTTAATTAACTTCCCGAGCCCCTGGAAGCATGAAAATCACTTTAAACATGCTAATTTTAGCTCTAACACTGATGATCCACCTACAAATGTGAACTGACGTTCAAAAATAAAACATTTGAAAACGGACCATTTTCCACATTTCTGAAGCATGACGTAATGGGGGGGTGTTATCTCTTTTGTCGAAAATCAGCCGTTTTTGCTCGAACATGAAATGCCTCCAAATGGTATTTAATTAACTTCCCGAGCCCCTGGAAGCATGAAAATCACTTTAAACATGCTAATTTTAGCTCTAACACTGATGGTCCACCTACAAATGTGAACTGACGTTCAAAAATAAAACATTTGAAAACGGACCATTTTCCACATTTCTGAAGCATGACGTAATGGGGGGGGTGTTATCTCTTTTGTCGAAAATCAGCCGTTTTTGCTCGAACATTAAATGCCTCCAAATGGTATTTAATTAACTTCCCGGGGTGAAGAAACCCTTTTTGAGAACTCAGAGTGAGTAAATTGGCCATTTTCATGCACTTTTAACCATTCCATAAATCTTGTGTTTTGGGCCCCTGGAAGCATGAAAATCACTTTAAACATGCTAATTTTAGCTCTAACACTGATGATCCACCTACAAATGTGAACTGACGTTCAAAAATAAAACATTTGAAAACGGACCATTTTCCACATTTCTGAAGCATGACGTAATGGGGGGGTGTTATCTCTTTTGTCAAAAATCAGCCGTTTTTGCTCGAACATTAAATGCCTCCAAATGGTATTTAATTAACTTCCCGAGCCCCTGGAAGCATGAAAATCACTTTAAACATGCTAATTTTAGCTCTAACACTGATGATCCACCTACAAATGTGAACTGACGTTCAAAAATAAAACATTTGAAAACAGACCATTTTCCACATTTCTGAAGCATGACGTAATGGGGGGGTGTTATCTCTTTTGTCGAAAATCAGCCGTTTTTGCTTGAACATTAAATGCCTCCAAATCGTATTTATTTCACTTCCCGAGCCCCTGGAAGCATGAAAATCACTTTAAACATGCTAATTTTAGATCTAACACTGATGATCCACCTACAAATGTGAACTGACGTTCAAAAATAAAACATTTGAAAACGGACCATTTTCCACAATCCTGAAGCATGACGTAATGGGGGGGTGTTATCTCTTTTGTCGAAAATCAGCCGTTTTTGCTCGAACATTAAATGCCTCCAAATGGTATTTAATTAACTTCCCGAGCCCCTGGAAGCATGAAAATCACTTTAAACATGCTAATTTTAGCTCTAACACTGATGATCCACCTACAAATGTGAACTGACGTTCAAAAATAAAACATTTGAAAACGGACCATTTTCCACATTTCTGAAGCATGACGTAATGGGGGGGTGTTATCTCTTTTGTCGAAAATCAGCCGTTTTTGCTCGAACATTAAATGCCTCCAAATGGTATTTAATTAACTTCCCGGGGTGAAGAAACCCTTTTTGAGAACTCAGAGTGAGTAAATTGGCCATTTTCATGCACTTTTAACCATTCCATAAATCTTGTGTTTTGGGCCCCTGGAAGCATGAAAATCACTTTAAACATGCTAATTTTAGCTCTAACACTGATGATCCACCTACAAATGTGAACTGACGTTCAAAAATAAAACATTTGAAAACGGACCATTTTCCACATTTCTGAAGCATGACGTAATGGGGGGGTGTTATCTCTTTTGTCGAAAATCAGCCGTTTTTGCTCGAACATTAAATGCCTCCAAATGGTATTTATTTCACTTCCCGAGCCCCTGGAAGCATGAAAATCACTTTAAACATGCTAATTTTAGCTCTAACACTGATGATCCACCTACAAATGTGAACTGACGTTCAAAAATAAAACATTTGAAAACGGACCATTTTCCACATTTCTGAAGCATGACGTAATGGGGGGGTGTTATCTCTTTTGTCGAAAATCAGCCGTTTTTGCTCGAACATTAAATGCCTCCAAATGGTATTTAATTAACTTCCCGGGGTGAAGAAACCCTTTTTGAGAACTCAGAGTGAGTAAATTGGCCATTTTCATGCACTTTTAACCATTCCATAAATCTTGTGTTTTGGGCCCCTGGAAGCATGAAAATCACTTTAAACATGCTAATTTTAGCTCTAACACTGATGATCCACCTACAAATGTGAACTGACGTTCAAAAATAAAACATTTGAAAACGGACCATTTTCCACATTTCTGAAGCATGACGTAATGGGGGGGTGTTATCTCTTTTGTCGAAAATCAGCCGTTTTTGCTCGAACATTAAATGCCTCCAAATGGTATTTAATTAACTTCCCGAGCCCCTGGAAGCATGAAAATCACTTTAAACATGCTAATTTTAGCTCTAACACTGATGATCCACCTACAAATGTGAACTGACGTTCAAAAATAAAACATTTGAAAACTGACCATTTTCCACATTTCTGAAGCATGACGTAATGGGGGGGTGTTATCTCTTTTGTCGAAAATCAGCCGTTTTTGCACGAACATTAAATGCCTCCAAATGGTATTTAATTAACTTCCCGGGGTGAAGAAACCCTTTTTGAGAACTCAGAGTGAGTAAATTGGCCATTTTCATGCACTTTTAACCATTCCATAAATCTTGTGTTTTGGGCCCCTGGAAGCATGAAAATCACTTTAAACATGCTAATTTTAGCTCTAACACTGATGATCCACCTACAAATGTGAACTGACGTTCAAAAATAAAACATTTGAAAACGGACCATTTTCCACATTTCTGAAGCATGACGTAATGGGGGGGTGTTATCTCTTTTGTCGAAAATCAGCCGTTTTTGCTCGAACATTAAATGCCTCCAAATGGTATTTATTTCACTTCCCGAGCCCCTGGAAGCATGAAAATCACTTTAAACATGCTAATTTTAGCTCTAACACTGATGATCCACCTACAAATGTGAACTGACATTCAAAAATAAAACATTTGAAAACGGACCATTTTCCACATTTCTGAAGCATGACGTAATGGGGGGGTGTTATCTCTTTTGTCGAAAATCAGCCGTTTTTGCACGAACATTAAATGCCTCCAAATGGTATTTAATTAACTTCCCGGGGTGAAGAAACCCTTTTTGAGAACTCAGAGTGAGTAAATTGGCCATTTTCATGCACTTTTAACCATTCCATAAATCTTGTGTTTTGGGCCCCTGGAAGCATGAAAATCACTTTAAACATGCTAATTTTAGCTCTAACACTGATGATCCACCTACAAATGTGAACTGACGTTCAAAAATAAAACATTTGAAAACGGACCATTTTCCACATTTCTGAAGCATGACGTAATGGGGGGGTGTTATCTCTTTTGTCGAAAATCAGCCGTTTTTGCTCGAACATTAAATGCCTCCAAATGGTATTTAATTAACTTCCCGAGCCCCTGGAAGCATGAAAATCACTTTAAACATGCTAATTTTAGCTCTAACACTGATGATCCACCTACAAATGTGAACTGACGTTCAAAAATAAAACATTTGAAAACGGACCATTTTCCACATTTCTGAATCATGACGTAATGGGGGGGTGTTATCTCTTTTGTCGAAAATCAGCCGTTTTTGCTCGAACATTAAATGCCTCCAAATGGTATTTATTTCACTTCCCGAGCCCCTGGAAGCATGAAAATCACTTTAAACATGCTAATTTTAGCTCTAACACTGATGATCCACCTACAAATGTGAACTGACGTTCAAAAATAAAACATTTGAAAACGGACCATTTTCCACATTTCTGAAGCATGACGTAATGGGGGGGTGTTATCTCTTTTGTCGAAAATCAGCCGTTTTTGCTCGAACATTAAATGCCTCCAAATGGTATTTATTTCACTTCCCGAGCCCCTGGAAGCATGAAAATCACTTTAAACATGCTAATTTTAGCTCTAACACTGATGATCCACCTACAAATGTGAACTGACATTCAAAAATAAAACATTTGAAAACGGACCATTTTCCACATTTCTGAAGCATGACGTAATGGGGAGGTGTTATCTCTTTTGTCGAAAATCAGCCGTTTTTGCACGAACATTAAATGCCTCCAAATGGTATTTAATTAACTTCCCGGGGTGAAGAAACCCTTTTTGAGAACTCAGAGTGAGTAAATTGGCCATTTTCATGCACTTTTAACCATTCCATAAATCTTGTGTTTTGGGCCCCTGGAAGCATGAAAATCACTTTAAACATGCTAATTTTAGCTCTAACACTGATGATCCACCTACAAATGTGAACTGACGTTCAAAAATAAAACATTTGAAAACGGACCATTTTCCACATTTCTGAAGCATGACGTAATGGGGGGGTGTTATCTCTTTTGTCGAAAATCAGCCGTTTTTGCTCGAACATTAAATGCCTCCAAATGGTATTTAATTAACTTCCCGAGCCCCTGGAAGCATGAAAATCACTTTAAACATGCTAATTTTAGCTCTAACACTGATGATCCACCTACAAATGTGAACTGACGTTCAAAAATAAAACATTTGAAAACGGACCATTTTCCACATTTCTGAATCATGACGTAATGGGGGGGTGTTATCTCTTTTGTCGAAAATCAGCCGTTTTTGCTCGAACATTAAATGCCTCCAAATGGTATTTATTTCACTTCCCGAGCCCCTGGAAGCATGAAAATCACTTTAAACATGCTAATTTTAGCTCTAACACTGATGATCCACCTACAAATGTGAACTGACGTTCAAAAATAAAACATTTGAAAACGGACCATTTTCCACATTTCTGAAGCATGACGTAATGGGGGGGTGTTATCTCTTTTGTCGAAAATCAGCCGTTTTTGCTCGAACATTAAATGCCTCCAAATGGTATTTAATTAACTTCCCGGGGTGAAGAAACCCTTTTTGAGAACTCAGAGTGAGTAAATTGGCCATTTTCATGCACTTTTAACCATTCCATAAATCTTGTGTTTTGGGCCCCTGGAAGCATGAAAATCACTTTAAACATGCTAATTTTAGCTCTAACACTGATGATCCACCTACAAATGTGAACTGACGTTCAAAAATAAAACATTTGAAAACGGACCATTTTCCACATTTCTGAAGCATGACGTAATGGGGGGGTGTTATCTCTTTTGTCGAAAATCAGCCGTTTTTGCTCGAACATTAAATGCCTCCAAATGGTATTTAATTAACTTCCCGAGCCCCTGGAAGCATGAAAATCACTTTAAACATGCTAATTTTAGCTCTAACACTGATGATCCACCTACAAATGTGAACTGACGTTCAAAAATAAAACATTTGAAAACGGACCATTTTCCACATTTCTGAAGCATGACGTAATGGGGGGGTGTTATCTCTTTTGTCGAAAATCAGCCGTTTTTGCTCGAACATTAAATGCCTCCAAATGGTATTTAATTAACTTTCCGAGCCCCTGGAAGCATGAAAATCACTTTAAACATGCTAATTTTAGCTCTAACACTGATGGTCCACCTACAAATGTGAACTGACGTTCAAAAATAAAACATTTGAAAACGGACCATTTTCCACATTTCTGAAGCATGACGTAATGGGGGGGGTGTTATCTCTTTTGTCGAAAATCAGCCGTTTTTGCTCGAACATTAAATGCCTCCAAATGGTATTTAATTAACTTCCCGGGGTGAAGAAACCCTTTTTGAGAACTCAGAGTGAGTAAATTGGCCATTTTCATGCACTTTTAACCATTCCATAAATCTTGTGTTTTGGGCCCCTGGAAGCATGAAAATCACTTTAAACATGCTAATTTTAGCTCTAACACTGATGATCCACCTACAAATGTGAACTGACGTTCAAAAATAAAACATTTGAAAACGGACCATTTTCCACATTTCTGAAGCATGACGTAATGGGGGGGTGTTATCTCTTTTGTCGAAAATCAGCCGTTTTTGCTCGAACATTAAATGCCTCCAAATGGTATTTATTTCACTTCCCGAGCCCCTGGAAGCATGAAAATCACTTTAAACATGCTAATTTTAGCTCTAACACTGATGATCCACCTACAAATGTGAACTGACGTTCAAAAATAAAACATTTGAAAACGGACCATTTTCCACATTTCTGAAGCATGACGTAATGGGGGGGTGTTATCTCTTTTGTCGAAAATCAGCCGTTTTTGCTCGAACATTAAATGCCTCCAAATGGTATTTAATTAACTTCCCGGGGTGAAGAAACCCTTTTTGAGAACTCAGAGTGAGTAAATTGGCCATTTTCATGCACTTTTAACCATTCCATAAATCTTGTGTTTTGGGCCCCTGGAAGCATGAAAATCACTTTAAACATGCTAATTTTAGCTCTAACACTGATGATCCACCTACAAATGTGAACTGACGTTCAAAAATAAAACATTT
Organism: Lissotriton vulgaris; assembly: GCF_964263255.1. Classification (NCBI taxonomy): domain Eukaryota; kingdom Metazoa; phylum Chordata; class Amphibia; order Caudata; family Salamandridae; genus Lissotriton; species Lissotriton vulgaris. Next base: position 36,382 of record NW_028254966.1, read on the forward strand.
GAAAACGGACCATTTTCCACATTTCTGAAGCATGACGTAATGGGGGGGTGTTATCTCTTTTGTCGAAAATCAGCCGTTTTTGCTCGAACATTAAATGCCTCCAAATGGTATTTAATTAACTTCCCGAGCCCCTGGAAGCATGAAAATCACTTTAAACATGCTAATTTTAGCTCTAACACTGATGGTCCACCTACAAATGTGAACTGACGTTCAAAAATAAAACATTTGAAAACGGACCATTTTCCACATTTCTGAAGCATGACGTAATGGGGGGGTGTTATCTCTTTTGTCGAAAATCAGCCGTTTTTGCTCGAACATTAAATGCCTCCAAATGGTATTTAATTAACTTCCCGGGGTGAAGAAACCCTTTTTGAGAACTCAGAGTGAGTAAATTGGCCATTTTCATGCACTTTTAACCATTCCATAAATCTTGTGTTTTGGGCCCCTGGAAGCATGAAAATCACTTTAAACATGCTAATTTTAGCTCTAACACTGATGATCCACCTACAAATGTGAACTGACGTTCAAAAATAAAACATTTGAAAACGGACCATTTTCCACATTTCTGAAGCATGACGTAATGGGGGGGTGTTATCTCTTTTGTCGAAAATCAGCCGTTTTTGCTCGAACATTAAATGCCTCCAAATGGTATTTAATTAACTTCCCGAGCCCCTGGAAGCATGAAAATCACTTTAAACATGCTAATTTTAGCTCTAACACTGATGATCCACCTACAAATGTGAACTGACGTTCAAAAATAAAACATTTGAAAACGGACCATTTTCCACATTTCTGAAGCATGACGTAATGGGGGGGTGTTATCTCTTTTGTCGAAAATCAGCCGTTTTTGCTTGAACATTAAATGCCTCCAAATCGTATTTATTTCACTTCCCGAGCCCCTGGAAGCATGAAAATCACTTTAAACATGCTAATTTTAGATCTAACACTGATGATCCACCTACAAATGTGAACTGACGTTCAAAAATAAAACATTTGAAAACGGACCATTTTCCACAATCCTGAAGCATGACGTAATGGGGGGGTGTTATCTCTTTTGTCGAAAATCAGCCGTTTTTGCTCGAACATTAAATGCCTCCAAATGGTATTTAATTAACTTCCCGAGCCCCTGGAAGCATGAAAATCACTTTAAACATGCTAATTTTAGCTCTAACACTGATGATCCACCTACAAATGTGAACTGACGTTCAAAAATAAAACATTTGAAAACGGACCATTTTCCACATTTCTGAAGCATGACGTAATGGGGGGGTGTTATCTCTTTTGTCGAAAATCAGCCATTTTTGCTCGAACATTAAATGCCTCCAAATGGTATTTAATTAACTTCCCGGGGTGAAGAAACCCTTTTTGAGAACTCAGAGTGAGTAAATTGGCCATTTTCATGCACTTTTAACCATTCCATAAATCTTGTGTTTTGGGCCCCTGGAAGCATGAAAATCACTTTAAACATGCTAATTTTAGCTCTAACACTGATGATCCACCTACAAATGTGAACTGACGTTCAAAAATAAAACATTTGAAAACGGACCATTTTCCACATTTCTGAAGCATGACGTAATGGGGGGGTGTTATCTCTTTTGTCGAAAATCAGCCGTTTTTGCTCGAACATTAAATGCCTCCAAATGGTATTTATTTCACTTCCCGAGCCCCTGGAAGCATGAAAATCACTTTAAACATGCTAATTTTAGCTCTAACACTGATGATCCACCTACAAATGTGAACTGACGTTCAAAAATAAAACATTTGAAAACGGACCATTTTCCACATTTCTGAAGCATGACGTAATGGGGGGGTGTTATCTCTTTTGTCGAAAATCAGCCGTTTTTGCTCGAACATTAAATGCCTCCAAATGGTATTTAATTAACTTCCCGGGGTGAAGAAACCCTTTTTGAGAACTCAGAGTGAGTAAATTGGCCATTTTCATGCACTTTTAACCATTCCATAAATCTTGTGTTTTGGGCCCCTGGAAGCATGAAAATCACTTTAAACATGCTAATTTTAGCTCTAACACTGATGATCCACCTACAAATGTGAACTGACGTTCAAAAATAAAACATTTGAAAACGGACCATTTTCCACATTTCTGAAGCATGACGTAATGGGGGGGTGTTATCTCTTTTGTCGAAAATCAGCCGTTTTTGCTCGAACATTAAATGCCTCCAAATGGTATTTAATTAACTTCCCGAGCCCCTGGAAGCATGAAAATCACTTTAAACATGCTAATTTTAGCTCTAACACTGATGATCCACCTACAAATGTGAACTGACGTTCAAAAATAAAACATTTGAAAACTGACCATTTTCCACATTTCTGAAGCATGACGTAATGGGGGGGTGTTATCTCTTTTGTCGAAAATCAGCCGTTTTTGCACGAACATTAAATGCCTCCAAATGGTATTTAATTAACTTCCCGGGGTGAAGAAACCCTTTTTGAGAACTCAGAGTGAGTAAATTGGCCATTTTCATGCACTTTTAACCATTCCATAAATCTTGTGTTTTGGGCCCCTGGAAGCATGAAAATCACTTTAAACATGCTAATTTTAGCTCTAACACTGATGATCCACCTACAAATGTGAACTGACGTTCAAAAATAAAACATTTGAAAACGGACCATTTTCCACATTTCTGAAGCATGACGTAATGGGGGGGTGTTATCTCTTTTGTCGAAAATCAGCCGTTTTTGCTCGAACATTAAATGCCTCCAAATGGTATTTAATTAACTTCCCGAGCCCCTGGAAGCATGAAAATCACTTTAAACATGCTAATTTTAGCTCTAACACTGATGATCCACCTACAAATGTGAACTGACGTTCAAAAATAAAACATTTGAAAACGGACCATTTTCCACATTTCTGAAGCATGACGTAATGGGGGGGTGTTATCTCTTTTGTCGAAAATCAGCCGTTTTTGCTCGAACATTAAATGCCTCCAAATGGTATTTATTTCACTTCCCGAGCCCCTGGAAGCATGAAAATCACTTTAAACATGCTAATTTTAGCTCTAACACTGATGATCCACCTACAAATGTGAACTGACATTCAAAAATAAAACATTTGAAAACGGACCATTTTCCACATTTCTGAAGCATGACGTAATGGGGGGGTGTTATCTCTTTTGTCGAAAATCAGCCGTTTTTGCACGAACATTAAATGCCTCCAAATGGTATTTAATTAACTTCCCGGGGTGAAGAAACCCTTTTTGAGAACTCAGAGTGAGTAAATTGGCCATTTTCATGCACTTTTATCCATTCCATAAATCTTGTGTTTTGGGCCCCTGGAAGCATGAAAATCACTTTAAACATGCTAATTTTAGCTCTAACACTGATGATCCACCTACAAATGTGAACTGACGTTCAAAAATAAAACATTTGAAAACGGACCATTTTCCACATTTCTGAAGCATGACGTAATGGGGGGGTGTTATCTCTTTTGTCGAAAATCAGCCGTTTTTGCTCGAACATTAAATGCCTCCAAATGGTATTTAATTAACTTCCCGAGCCCCTGGAAGCATGAAAATCACTTTAAACATGCTAATTTTAGCTCTAACACTGATGGTCCACCTACAAATGTGAACTGACGTTCAAAAATAAAACATTTGAAAACGGACCATTTTCCACATTTCTGAAGCATGACGTAATGGGGGGGTGTTATCTCTTTTGTCGAAAATCAGCCGTTTTTGCTCGAATATTAAATGCCTCCAAATGGTATTTAATTAACTTCCCGGGGTGAAGAAACCCTTTTTGAGAACTCAGAGTGAGTAAATTGGCCATTTTCATGCACTTTTAACCATTCCATAAATCTTGTGTTTTGGGCCCCTGGAAGCATGAAAATCACTTTAAACATGCTAATTTTAGCTCTAACACTGATGATCCACCTACAAATGTGAACTGACGTTCAAAAATAAAACATTTGAAAACGGACCATTTTCCACATTTCTGAAGCATGACGTAATGGGGGGGTGTTATCTCTTTTGTCGAAAATCAGCCGTTTTTGCTCGAACATTAAATGCCTCCAAATGGTATTTAATTAACTTCCCGAGCCCCTGGAAGCATGAAAATCACTTTAAACATGCTAATTTTAGCTCTAACACTGATGGTCCACCTACAAATGTGAACTGACGTTCAAAAATAAAACATTTGAAAACGGACCATTTTCCACATTTCTGAAGCATGACGTAATGGGGGGGTGTTATCTCTTTTGTCGAAAATCAGCCGTTTTTGCTCGAATATTAAATGCCTCCAAATGGTATTTAATTAACTTCCCGGGGTGAAGAAACCCTTTTTGAGAACTCAGAGTGAGTAAATTGGCCATTTTCATGCACTTTTAACCATTCCATAAATCTTGTGTTTTGGGCCCCTGGAAGCATGAAAATCACTTTAAACATGCTAATTTTAGCTCTAACACTGATGATCCACCTACAAATGTGAACTGACGTTCAAAAATAAAACATTTGAAAACGGACCATTTTCCACATTTCTGAAGCATGACGTAATGGGGGGGTGTTATCTCTTTTGTCGAAAATCAGCCGTTTTTGCTCGAACATTAAATGCCTCCAAATGGTATTTCATTAACTTCCCGAGCCCCTGGAAGCATGAAAATCACTTTAAACATGCTAATTTTAGCTCTAACACTGATGATCCACCTACAAATGTGAACTGACGTTCAAAAATAAAACATTTGAAAACGGACCATTTTCCACATTTCTGAAGCATGACGTAATGGGGGGTGCTATCTCTTTTGTCGAAAATCAGCCGTTTTTGCTCGAACATTAAATGCCTCCAAATGGTATTTATTTCACTTCCCGAGCCCCTGGAAGCATGAAAATCACTTTAAACATGCTAATTTTAGCTCTAACACTGATGATCCACCTACAAATGTGAACTGACGTTCAAAAATAAAACATTTGAAAACGGACCATTTTCCACATTTCTGAAGCATGACGTAATGGGGGGTGTTATATCTTTTGTCGAAAATCAGCCGTTTTTGCTCGAACATTAAATGCCTCCAAATGGTATTTAATTAACTTCCCGGGGTGAAGAAACCCTTTTTGAGAACTCAGAGTGAGTAAATTGGCCATTTTCATGCACTTTGAACCATTCCATAATTCTTGTGTTTTGGGCCCCTGGAAGCATGAAAATCACTTTAAACATGCTAATTTTAGCTCTAACACTGATGATCCACCTACAAATGTGAACTGATGTTCAAAAATAAAACATTTGAAAACGGACCATTTTCCACATTTCTGAAGCATGACGTAATGGGGGGGTGTTATCTCTTTTGTCGAAAATCAGCCGTTTTTGCTCGAACATTAAATGCCTCCAAATGGTATTTAATTAACTTCCCGAGCCCCTGGAAGCATGAAAATCACTTTAAACATGCTAATTTTAGCTCTAACACTGATGATCCACCTACAAATGTGAACTGACGTTCAAAAATAAAACATTTGAAAACGGACCATTTTCCACATTTCTGAAGCATGACGTAATGGGGGGGTGTTATCTCTTTTGTCGAAAATCAGCCGTTTTTGCTCGAACATTAAATGCCTCCAAATGGTATTTATTTCACTTCCCGAGCCCCTGGAAGCATGAAAATCACTTTAAACATGCTAATTTTAGCTCTAACACTGATGATCCACCTACAAATGTGAACTGACATTCAAAAATAAAACATTTGAAAACGGACCATTTTCCACATTTCTGAAGCATGACGTAATGGGGGGGTGTTATCTCTTTTGTCGAAAATCAGCCGTTTTTGCTCGAACATTAAATGCCTCCAAATGGTATTTAATTAACTTCCCGAGCCCCTGGAAGCATGAAAATCACTTTAAACATGCTAATTTTAGCTCTAACACTGATGATCCACCTACAAATGTGAACTGACGTTCAAAAATAAAACATTTGAAAACTGACCATTTTCCACATTTCTGAAGCATGACGTAATGGGGGGGTGTTATCTCTTTTGTCGAAAATCAGCCGTTTTTGCACGAACATTAAATGCCTCCAAATGGTATTTAATTAACTTCCCGGGGTGAAGAAACCCTTTTTGAGAACTCAGAGTGAGTAAATTGGCCATTTTCATGCACTTTTAACCATTCCATAAATCTTGTGTTTTGGGCCCCTGGAAGCATGAAAATCACTTTAAACATGCTAATTTTAGCTCTAACACTGATGATCCACCTACAAATGTGAACTGACGTTCAAAAATAAAACATTTGAAAACGGACCATTTTCCACATTTCTGAAGCATGACGTAATGGGGGGGTGTTATCTCTTTTGTCGAAAATCAGCCGTTTTTGCTCGAACATTAAATGCCTCCAAATGGTATTTAATTAACTTCCCGAGCCCCTGGAAGCATGAAAATCACTTTAAACATGCTAATTTTAGCTCTAACACTGATGGTCCACCTACAAATGTGAACTGACGTTCAAAAATAAAACATTTGAAAACGGACCATTTTCCACATTTCTGAAGCATGACGTAATGGGGGGGTGTTATCTCTTTTGTCGAAAATCAGCCGTTTTTGCTCGAATATTAAATGCCTCCAAATGGTATTTAATTAACTTCCCGGGGTGAAGAAACCCTTTTTGAGAACTCAGAGTGAGTAAATTGGCCATTTTCATGCACTTTTAACCATTCCATAAATCTTGTGTTTTGGGCCCCTGGAAGCATGAAAATCACTTTAAACATGCTAATTTTAGCTCTAACACTGATGATCCACCTACAAATGTGAACTGACGTTCAAAAATAAAACATTTGAAAACGGACCATTTTCCACATTTCTGAAGCATGACGTAATGGGGGGGTGTTATCTCTTTTGTCGAAAATCAGCCGTTTTTGCTCGAACATTAAATGCCTCCAAATGGTATTTAATTAACTTCCCGAGCCCCTGGAAGCATGAAAATCACTTTAAACATGCTAATTTTAGCTCTAACACTGATGGTCCACCTACAAATGTGAACTGACGTTCAAAAATAAAACATTTGAAAACGGACCATTTTCCACATTTCTGAAGCATGACGTAATGGGGGGGTGTTATCTCTTTTGTCGAAAATCAGCCGTTTTTGCTCGAACATTAAATGCCTCCAAATGGTATTTATTTCACTTCCCGAGCCCCTGGAAGCATGAAAATCACTTTAAACATGCTAATTTTAGCTCTAACACTGATGATCCACCTACAAATGTGAACTGACATTAAAAAATAAAACATTTGAAAACGGACCATTTTCCACATTTCTGAAGCATGACGTAATGGGGGGGTGTTATCTCTTTTGTCGAAAATCAGCCGTTTTTGCACGAACATTAAATGCCTCCAAATGGTATTTAATTAACTTCCCGGGGTGAAGAAACCCTTTTTGAGAACTCAGAGTGAGTAAATTGGCCATTTTCATGCACTTTTAACCATTCCATAAATCTTGTGTTTTGGGCCCCTGGAAGCATGAAAATCACTTTAAACATGCTAATTTTAGCTCTAACACTGATGATCCACCTACAAATGTGAACTGACGTTCAAAAATAAAACATTTGAAAACGGACCATTTTCCACATTTCTGAAGCATGACGTAATGGGGGGGGGTGTTATCTCTTTTGTCGAAAATCAGCCGTTTTTGCTCGAACATTAAATGCCTCCAAATGGTATTTAATTAACTTCCCGAGCCCCTGGAAGCATGAAAATCACTTTAAACATGCTAATTTTAGCTCTAACACTGATGATCCACCTACAAATGTGAACTGACGTTCAAAAATAAAACATTTGAAAACGGACCATTTTCCACATTTCTGAAGCATGACGTAATGGGGGGGTGTTATCTCTTTTGTCGAAAATCAGCCGTTTTTGCTCGAACATTAAATGCCTCCAAATGGTATTTATTTCACTTCCCGAGCCCCTGGAAGCATGAAAATCACTTTAAACATGCTAATTTTAGCTCTAACACTGATGATCCACCTACAAATGTGAACTGACGTTCAAAAATAAAACATTTGAAAACGGACCATTTTCCACATTTCTGAAGCATGACGTAATGGGGGGGTGTTATCTCTTTTGTCGAAAATCAGCCGTTTTTGCTCGAACATTAAATGCCTCCAAATGGTATTTAATTAACTTCCCGAGCCCCTGGAAGCATGAAAATCACTTTAAACATGCTAATTTTAGCTCTAACACTGATGATCCACCTACAAATGTGAACTGACGTTCAAAAATAAAACATTTGAAAACGGACCATTTTCCACATTTCTGAAGCATGACGTAATGGGGGGGTGTTATCTCTTTTGTCGAAAATGAGCCGTTTTTTCTCGAACATTAAATGCCTCCAAATGGTATTTAATTAACTTCCCGGGGTGAAGAAACCCTTTTTGAGAACTCAGAGTGAGTAAATTGGCCATTTTCATGCACTTTTAACCATTCCATTAATCTTGTGTTTTGGGCCCCTGGAAGCATGAAAATCACTTTAAACATGCTAATTTTAGCTCTAACTCTGATGATCCACCTACAAAAGTGAACTGACGTTCAAAAATAAAACATTTGAAAACGGACCATTTTCCACATTTCTGAAGCATGACGTAATGGGGGGGTGTTATCTCTTTTGTCGAAAATCAGCCGTTTTTGCTCGAACATTAAATGCCTCCAAATGGTATTTAATTAACTTCCCGGGGTGAAGAAACCCTTTTTGAGAACTCAGAGTGAGTAAATTGGCCATTTTCATGCACTTTTAACCATTCCATAAATCTTGTGTTTTGGGCCCCTGGAAGCATGAAAATCACTTTAAACATGCTAATTTTTAGCTCTAACACTGATGATCCACCTACAAATGTGAACTGACGTTCAAAAATAAAACATTTGAAAACGGACCATTTTCCACATTTCTGAAGCATGACCTAATGGGGGGGTGTTATCTCTTTTGTCGAAAATCAGCCGTTTTTGCTCGAACATTAAATGCCTCCAAATGGTATTTAATTAACTTCCCGAGCCCCTGGAAGCATGAAAATCACTTTAAACATGCTAATTTTAGCTCTAACACTGATGATCCACCTACAAATGTGAACTGACGTTCAAAAATAAAACATTTGAAAACGGACCATTTTCCACATTTCTGAAGCATGACGTAATGGGGGGGTGTTATCTCTTTTGTCGAAAATCAGCCGTTTTTGCTCGAACATTAAATGCCTCCAAATGGTATTTAATTAACTTCCCGAGCCCCTGGAAGCATGAAAATCACTTTAAACATGCTAATTTTAGCTCTAACACTGATGATCCACCTACAAATGTGAACTGACGTTCAAAAATAAAACATTTGAAAACGGACCATTTTCCACATTTCTGAAGCATGACGTAATGGGGGGTGTTATCTCTTTTGTCGAAAATCAGCCGTTTTTGCTCGAACATTAAATGCCTCCAAATGGTATTTAATTAACTTCCCGGGGTGAAGAAACCCTTTTTGAGAACTCAGAGTGAGTAAATTGGCCATTTTCATGCACTTTTAACCATTCCATAAATCTTGTGTTTTGGGCCCCTGGAAGCATGAAAATCACTTTAAACATGCTAATTTTAGCTCTAACACTGATGATCCACCTACAAATGTGAACTGACGTTCAAAAATAAAACATTTGAAAACGGACCATTTTCCACATTTCTGAAGCATGACGTAATGGGGGGGTGTTATCTCTTTTGTCGAAAATCAGCCGTTTTTGCTCGAACATTAAATGCCTCCAAATGGTATTTCATTAACTTCCCGAGCCCCTGGAAGCATGAAAATCACTTTAAACATGCTAATTTTAGCTCTAACACTGATGATCCACCTACAAATGTGAACTGACGTTCAAAAATAAAACATTTGAAAACGGACCATTTTCCACATTTCTGAAGCATGACGTAATGGGGGGTGCTATCTCTTTTGTCGAAAATCAGCCGTTTTTGCTCGAACATTAAATGCCTCCAAATGGTATTTATTTCACTTCCCGAGCCCCTGGAAGCATGAAAATCACTTTAAACATGCTAATTTTAGCTCTAACACTGATGATCCACCTACAAATGTGAACTGACGTTCAAAAATAAAACATTTGAAAACGGACCATTTTCCACATTTCTGAAGCATGACGTAATGGGGGGTGTTATCTCTTTTGTCGAAAATCAGCCGTTTTTGCTCGAACATTAAATGCCTCCAAATGGTATTTAATTAACTTCCCGGGGTGAAGAAACCCTTTTTGAGAACTCAGAGTGAGTAAATTGGCCATTTTCATGCACTTTGAACCATTCCATAATTCTTGTGTTTTGGGCCCCTGGAAGCATGAAAATCACTTTAAACATGCTAATTTTAGCTCTAACACTGATGATCCACCTACAAATGTGAACTGATGTTCAAAAATAAAACATTTGAAAACGGACCATTTTCCACATTTCTGAAGCATGACGTAATGGGGGGGTGTTATCTCTTTTGTCGAAAATCAGCCGTTTTTGCTCGAACATTAAATGCCTCCAAATGGTATTTAATTAACTTCCCGAGCCCCTGGAAGCATGAAAATCACTTTAAACATGCTAATTTTAGCTCTAACACTGATGATCCACCTACAAATGTGAACTGACGTTCAAAAATAAAACATTTGAAAACGGACCATTTTCCACATTTCTGAAGCATGACGTAATGGGGGGGTGTTATCTCTTTTGTCGAAAATCAGCCGTTTTTGCTCGAACATTAAATGCCTCCAAATGGTATTTATTTCACTTCCCGAGCCCCTGGAAGCATGAAAATCACTTTAAACATGCTAATTTTAGCTCTAACACTGATGATCCACCTACAAATGTGAACTGACATTCAAAAATAAAACATTTGAAAACGGACCATTTTCCACATTTCTGAAGCATGACGTAATGGGGGGGTGTTATCTCTTTTGTCGAAAATCAGCCGTTTTTGCTTGAACATTAAATGCCTCCAAATCGTATTTATTTCACTTCCCGAGCCCCTGGAAGCATGAAAATCACTTTAAACATGCTAATTTTAGATCTAACACTGATGATCCACCTACAAATGTGAACTGACGTTCAAAAATAAAACATTTGAAAACGGACCATTTTCCACAATCCTGAAGCATGACGTAATGGGGGGGTGTTATCTCTTTTGTCGAAAATCAGCCGTTTTTGCTCGAACATTAAATGCCTCCAAATGGTATTTAATTAACTTCCCGAGCCCCTGGAAGCATGAAAATCACTTTAAACATGCTAATTTTAGCTCTAACACTGATGATCCACCTACAAATGTGAACTGACGTTCAAAAATAAAACATTTGAAAACGGACCATTTTCCACATTTCTGAAGCATGACGTAATGGGGGGGTGTTATCTCTTTTGTCGAAAATCAGCCATTTTTGCTCGAACATTAAATGCCTCCAAATGGTATTTAATTAACTTCCCGGGGTGAAGAAACCCTTTTTGAGAACTCAGAGTGAGTAAATTGGCCATTTTCATGCACTTTTAACCATTCCATAAATCTTGTGTTTTGGGCCCCTGGAAGCATGAAAATCACTTTAAACATGCTAATTTTAGCTCTAACACTGATGATCCACCTACAAATGTGAACTGACGTTCAAAAATAAAACATTTGAAAACGGACCATTTTCCACATTTCTGAAGCATGACGTAATGGGGGGGTGTTATCTCTTTTGTCGAAAATCAGCCGTTTTTGCTCGAACATTAAATGCCTCCAAATGGTATTTATTTCACTTCCCGAGCCCCTGGAAGCATGAAAATCACTTTAAACATGCTAATTTTAGCTCTAACACTGATGATCCACCTACAAATGTGAACTGACGTTCAAAAATAAAACATTTGAAAACGGACCATTTTCCACATTTCTGAAGCATGACGTAATGGGGGGGTGTTATCTCTTTTGTCGAAAATCAGCCGTTTTTGCTCGAACATTAAATGCCTCCAAATGGTATTTAATTAACTTCCCGGGGTGAAGAAACCCTTTTTGAGAACTCAGAGTGAGTAAATTGGCCATTTTCATGCACTTTTAACCATTCCATAAATCTTGTGTTTTGGGCCCCTGGAAGCATGAAAATCACTTTAAACATGCTAATTTTAGCTCTAACACTGATGATCCACCTACAAATGTGAACTGACGTTCAAAAATAAAACATTTGAAAACGGACCATTTTCCACATTTCTGAAGCATGACGTAATGGGGGGGTGTTATCTCTTTTGTCGAAAATCAGCCGTTTTTGCTCGAACATTAAATGCCTCCAAATGGTATTTAATTAACTTCCCGAGCCCCTGGAAGCATGAAAATCACTTTAAACATGCTAATTTTAGCTCTAACACTGATGATCCACCTACAAATGTGAACTGACGTTCAAAAATAAAACATTTGAAAACTGACCATTTTCCACATTTCTGAAGCATGACGTAATGGGGGGGTGTTATCTCTTTTGTCGAAAATCAGCCGTTTTTGCACGAACATTAAATGCCTCCAAATGGTATTTAATTAACTTCCCGGGGTGAAGAAACCCTTTTTGAGAACTCAGAGTGAGTAAATTGGCCATTTTCATGCACTTTTAACCATTCCATAAATCTTGTGTTTTGGGCCCCTGGAAGCATGAAAATCACTTTAAACATGCTAATTTTAGCTCTAACACTGATGATCCACCTACAAATGTGAACTGACGTTCAAAAATAAAACATTTGAAAACGGACCATTTTCCACATTTCTGAAGCATGACGTAATGGGGGGGTGTTATCTCTTTTGTCGAAAATCAGCCGTTTTTGCTCGAACATTAAATGCCTCCAAATGGTATTTAATTAACTTCCCGAGCCCCTGGAAGCATGAAAATCACTTTAAACATGCTAATTTTAGCTCTAACACTGATGATCCACCTACAAATGTGAACTGACGTTCAAAAATAAAACATTTGAAAACGGACCATTTTCCACATTTCTGAAGCATGACGTAATGGGGGGGTGTTATCTCTTTTGTCGAAAATCAGCCGTTTTTGCTCGAACATTAAATGCCTCCAAATGGTATTTATTTCACTTCCCGAGCCCCTGGAAGCATGAAAATCACTTTAAACATGCTAATTTTAGCTCTAACACTGATGATCCACCTACAAATGTGAACTGACATTCAAAAATAAAACATTTGAAAACGGACCATTTTCCACATTTCTGAAGCATGACGTAATGGGGGGGTGTTATCTCTTTTGTCGAAAATCAGCCGTTTTTGCACGAACATTAAATGCCTCCAAATGGTATTTAATTAACTTCCCGGGGTGAAGAAACCCTTTTTGAGAACTCAGAGTGAGTAAATTGGCCATTTTCATGCACTTTTATCCATTCCATAAATCTTGTGTTTTGGGCCCCTGGAAGCATGAAAATCACTTTAAACATGCTAATTTTAGCTCTAACACTGATGATCCACCTACAAATGTGAACTGACGTTCAAAAATAAAACATTTGAAAACGGACCATTTTCCACATTTCTGAAGCATGACGTAATGGGGGGGTGTTATCTCTTTTGTCGAAAATCAGCCGTTTTTGCTCGAACATTAAATGCCTCCAAATGGTATTTAATTAACTTCCCGAGCCCCTGGAAGCATGAAAATCACTTTAAACATGCTAATTTTAGCTCTAACACTGATGGTCCACCTACAAATGTGAACTGACGTTCAAAAATAAAACATTTGAAAACGGACCATTTTCCACATTTCTGAAGCATGACGTAATGGGGGGGTGTTATCTCTTTTGTCGAAAATCAGCCGTTTTTGCTCGAATATTAAATGCCTCCAAATGGTATTTAATTAACTTCCCGGGGTGAAGAAACCCTTTTTGAGAACTCAGAGTGAGTAAATTGGCCATTTTCATGCACTTTTAACCATTCCATAAATCTTGTGTTTTGGGCCCCTGGAAGCATGAAAATCACTTTAAACATGCTAATTTTAGCTCTAACACTGATGATCCACCTACAAATGTGAACTGACGTTCAAAAATAAAACATTTGAAAACGGACCATTTTCCACATTTCTGAAGCATGACGTAATGGGGGGGTGTTATCTCTTTTGTCGAAAATCAGCCGTTTTTGCTCGAACATTAAATGCCTCCAAATGGTATTTAATTAACTTCCCGAGCCCCTGGAAGCATGAAAATCACTTTAAACATGCTAATTTTAGCTCTAACACTGATGGTCCACCTACAAATGTGAACTGACGTTCAAAAATAAAACATTTGAAAACGGACCATTTTCCACATTTCTGAAGCATGACGTAATGGGGGGGTGTTATCTCTTTTGTCGAAAATCAGCCGTTTTTGCTCGAATATTAAATGCCTCCAAATGGTATTTAATTAACTTCCCGGGGTGAAGAAACCCTTTTTGAGAACTCAGAGTGAGTAAATTGGCCATTTTCATGCACTTTTAACCATTCCATAAATCTTGTGTTTTGGGCCCCTGGAAGCATGAAAATCACTTTAAACATGCTAATTTTAGCTCTAACACTGATGATCCACCTACAAATGTGAACTGACGTTCAAAAATAAAACATTTGAAAACGGACCATTTTCCACATTTCTGAAGCATGACGTAATGGGGGGGTGTTATCTCTTTTGTCGAAAATCAGCCGTTTTTGCTCGAACATTAAATGCCTCCAAATGGTATTTCATTAACTTCCCGAGCCCCTGGAAGCATGAAAATCACTTTAAACATGCTAATTTTAGCTCTAACACTGATGATCCACCTACAAATGTGAACTGACGTTCAAAAATAAAACATTTGAAAACGGACCATTTTCCACATTTCTGAAGCATGACGTAATGGGGGGTGCTATCTCTTTTGTCGAAAATCAGCCGTTTTTGCTCGAACATTAAATGCCTCCAAATGGTATTTATTTCACTTCCCGAGCCCCTGGAAGCATGAAAATCACTTTAAACATGCTAATTTTAGCTCTAACACTGATGATCCACCTACAAATGTGAACTGACGTTCAAAAATAAAACATTTGAAAACGGACCATTTTCCACATTTCTGAAGCATGACGTAATGGGGGGTGTTATCTCTTTTGTCGAAAATCAGCCGTTTTTGCTCGAACATTAAATGCCTCCAAATGGTATTTAATTAACTTCCCGGGGTGAAGAAACCCTTTTTGAGAACTCAGAGTGAGTAAATTGGCCATTTTCATGCACTTTGAACCATTCCATAATTCTTGTGTTTTGGGCCCCTGGAAGCATGAAAATCACTTTAAACATGCTAATTTTAGCTCTAACACTGATGATCCACCTACAAATGTGAACTGATGTTCAAAAATAAAACATTTGAAAACGGACCATTTTCCACATTTCTGAAGCATGACGTAATGGGGGGGTGTTATCTCTTTTGTCGAAAATCAGCCGTTTTTGCTCGAACATTAAATGCCTCCAAATGGTATTTAATTAACTTCCCGAGCCCCTGGAAGCATGAAAATCACTTTAAACATGCTAATTTTAGCTCTAACACTGATGATCCACCTACAAATGTGAACTGACGTTCAAAAATAAAACATTTGAAAACGGACCATTTTCCACATTTCTGAAGCATGACGTAATGGGGGGGTGTTATCTCTTTTGTCGAAAATCAGCCGTTTTTGCTCGAACATTAAATGCCTCCAAATGGTATTTATTTCACTTCCCGAGCCCCTGGAAGCATGAAAATCACTTTAAACATGCTAATTTTAGCTCTAACACTGATGATCCACCTACAAATGTGAACTGACATTCAAAAATAAAACATTTGAAAACGGACCATTTTCCACATTTCTGAAGCATGACGTAATGGGGGGGTGTTATCTCTTTTGTCGAAAATCAGCCGTTTTTGCTCGAACATTAAATGCCTCCAAATGGTATTTAATTAACTTCCCGAGCCCCTGGAAGCATGAAAATCACTTTAAACATGCTAATTTTAGCTCTAACACTGATGATCCACCTACAAATGTGAACTGACGTTCAAAAATAAAACATTTGAAAACTGACCATTTTCCACATTTCTGAAGCATGACGTAATGGGGGGGTGTTATCTCTTTTGTCGAAAATCAGCCGTTTTTGCACGAACATTAAATGCCTCCAAATGGTATTTAATTAACTTCCCGGGGTGAAGAAACCCTTTTTGAGAACTCAGAGTGAGTAAATTGGCCATTTTCATGCACTTTTAACCATTCCATAAATCTTGTGTTTTGGGCCCCTGGAAGCATGAAAATCACTTTAAACATGCTAATTTTAGCTCTAACACTGATGATCCACCTACAAATGTGAACTGACGTTCAAAAATAAAACATTTGAAAACGGACCATTTTCCACATTTCTGAAGCATGACGTAATGGGGGGGTGTTATCTCTTTTGTCGAAAATCAGCCGTTTTTGCTCGAACATTAAATGCCTCCAAATGGTATTTCATTAACTTCCCGAGCCCCTGGAAGCATGAAAATCACTTTAAACATGCTAATTTTAGCTCTAACACTGATGATCCACCTACAAATGTGAACTGACATTCAAAAATAAAACATTTGAAAACGGACCATTTTCCACATTTCTGAAGCATGACGTAATGGGGGGGTGTTATCTCTTTTGTCGAAAATCAGCCGTTTTTGCACGAACATTAAATGCCTCCAAATGGTATTTAATTAACTTCCCGGGGTGAAGAAACCCTTTTTGAGAACTCAGAGTGAGTAAATTGGCCATTTTCATGCACTTTTATCCATTCCATAAATCTTGTGTTTTGGGCCCCTGGAAGCATGAAAATCACTTTAAACATGCTAATTTTAGCTCTAACACTGATGATCCACCTACAAATGTGAACTGACGTTCAAAAATAAAACATTTGAAAACGGACCATTTTCCACATTTCTGAAGCATGACGTAATGGGGGGGGTGTTATCTCTTTTGTCGAAAATCAGCTGTTTTTGCTCGAACATTAAATGCCTCCAAATGGTATTTAATTAACTTCCCGAGCCCCTGGAAGCATGAAAATCACTTTAAACATGCTAATTTTAGCTCTAACACTGATGATCCACCTACAAATGTGAACTGACGTTCAAAAATAAAACATATGAAAACGGACCATTTTCCACATTTCTGAAGCATGACGTAATGGGGGGGTGTTATCTCTTTTGTCGAAAATCAGCCGTTATTGCTCGAACATTAAATGCCTCCAAATGGTATTTATTTCACTTCCCGGGGTGAAGAAACCCTTTTTGAGAACTCAGAGTGAGTAAATTGGCCATTTTCATGCACTTTTAACCATTCCATTAATCTTGTGTTTTGGGCCCCTGGAAGCATGAAAATCACTTTAAACATGCTAATTTTAGCTTTAACACTGATGATCCACCTACAAATGTGAACTGACGTTCAAAAATAAAACATTTGAAAACGGACCATTTTCCACATTTCTGAAGCATGACGTAATGGGGGGTGTTATCTCTTTTGTCGAAAATCAGCCGTTTTTGCTCGAACATTAAATGCCTCCAAATGGTATTTAATTAACTTCCCGAGCCCCTGGAAGCATGAAAATCACTTTAAACATGCTAATTTTAGCTCTAACACTGATGATCCACCTACAAATGTGAACTGACGTTCAAAAATAAAACATTTGAAAACGGACCATTTTCCACATTTCTGAAGCATGACGTAATGGGGGGGTGTTATCTTTTTTGTCGAAAATCAGCCGTTTTTGCTCGAACATTAAATGCCTCCAAATTGTATTTAATTAAATTCCCGAGCCCCTGGAAGCATGAAAATCACTTTAAACATGCTAATTTTAGCTCTAACACTGATGATCCACCTACAAATGTGAACTGACGTTCAAAAATAAAACATTTGAAAACGGACCATTTTCCACATTTCTGAAGCATGACGTAATGGGGGGGTGTTATCTCTTTTGTCGAAAATCAGCCGTTTTTGCTCGAACATTAAATGCCTCCAAATGGTATTTAATTAACTTCCCGAGCCCCTGGAAGCATGAAAATCACTTTAAACATGCTAATTTTGGCTCTAACACTGATGATCCACCTACAAATGTGAACTGACGTTCAAAAATAAAACATTTGAAAACGGACCATTTTCCACATTTCTGAAGCATGACGTAATGGGGGGTGTTATCTCTTTTGTCGAAAATCAGCCGTTTTTGCTCGAACATTAAATGCCTCCAAATGGTATTTATTTCACTTCCCGAGCCCCTGGAAGCATGAAAATCACTTTAAACATGCTAATTTTAGCTCTAACACTGATGATCCACCTACAAATGTGAACTGACGTTCAAAAATAAAACATTTGAAAACGGACCATTTTCCACATTTCTGAAGCATGACGTAATGGGGGGGTGTTATCTCTTTTGTCGAAAATCAGCCGTTTTTGCTCGAACATTAAATGCCTCCAAATGGTATTTAATTAACTTCCCGAGCCCCTGGAAGCATGAAAATCACTTTAGACATGCTAATTTTAGCTCTAACACTGATGATCCACCTACAAATGTGAACTGACGTTCAAAAATAAAACATTTGAAAACGGACCATTTTCCACATTTCTGAAGCATGACGTAATGGGGGGGTGTTATCTCTTTTGTCGAAAATCAGCCGTTTTTGCTCGAACATTAAATGCCTCCAAATGGTATTTAATTAACTTCCCGAGCCCCTGGAAGCATGAAAATCACTTTAAACATGCTAATTTTAGCTCTAACACTGATGATCCACCTACAAATGTGAACTGACGTTCAAAAATAAAACATTTGAAAACGGACCATTTTCCACATTTCTGAAGCATGACGTAATGGGGGGTGTTATCTCTTTTGTCGAAAATCAGCCGTTTTTGCTCGAACATTAAATGCCTCCAAATGGTATTTAATTAACTTCCCGGGGTGAAGAAACCCTTTTTGAGAACTCAGAGTGAGTAAATTGGCCATTTTCATGCACTTTTAACCATTCCATAAATCTTGTGTTTTGGGCCCCTGGAAGCATGAAAATCACTTTAAACATGCTAATTTTAGCTCTAACACTGATGATCCACCTACAAATGTGAACTGACGTTCAAAAATAAAACATTTGAAAACGGACCATTTTCCACATTTCTGAAGCATGACGTAATGGGGGGGTGTTATCTCTTTTGTCGAAAATCAGCCGTTTTTGCTCGAACATTAAATGCCTCCAAATGGTATTTCATTAACTTCCCGAGCCCCTGGAAGCATGAAAATCACTTTAAACATGCTAATTTTAGCTCTAACACTGATGATCCACCTACAAATGTGAACTGACGTTCAAAAATAAAACATTTGAAAACGGACCATTTTCCACATTTCTGAAGCATGACGTAATGGGGGGTGCTATCTCTTTTGTCGAAAATCAGCCGTTTTTGCTCGAACATTAAATGCCTCCAAATGGTATTTATTTCACTTCCCGAGCCCCTGGAAGCATGAAAATCACTTTAAACATGCTAATTTTAGCTCTAACACTGATGATCCACCTACAAATGTGAACTGACGTTCAAAAATAAAACATTTGAAAACGGACCATTTTCCACATTTCTGAAGCATGACGTAATGGGGGGGTGTTATCTCTTTTGTCGAAAATCAGCCGTTTTTGCTCGAACATTAAATGCCTCCAAATGGTATTTAATTAACTTCTCGGGGTGAAGAAACCCTTTTTGAGAACTCAGAGTGAGTAAATTGGCCATTTTCATGCACTTTTAACCATTCCATAAATCTTGTGTTTTGGGCCCCTGGAAGCATGAAAATCACTTTAAACATGCTAATTTTAGCTCTAACACTGATGATCCACCTACAAATGTGAACTGACGTTCAAAAATAAAACATTTGAAAACGGACCATTTTCCACATTTCTGAAGCATGACGTAATGGGGGGGTGTTATCTCTTTTGTCGAAAATCAGCCGTTTTTGCTCGAACATTAAATGCCTCCAAATGGTATTTAATTAACTTCCCGAGCCCCTGGAAGCATGAAAATCACTTTAAACATGCTAATTTTAGCTCTAACACTGATGATCCACCTACAAATGTGAACTGACGTTCAAAAATAAAACATTTGAAAACGGACCATTTTCCACATTTCTGAAGCATGAAGTAATGGGGGGGTGTTATCTCTTTTGTCGAAAATCAGCCGTTTTTGCTCGAACATTAAATGCCTCCAAATGGTATTTAATTCACTTCCCGAGCCCCTGGAAGCATGAAAATCACTTTAAACATGCTAATTTTAGCTCTAACACTGATGATCCACCTACAAATGTGAACTGACGTTCAAAAATAAAACATTTGAAAACGGACCATTTTCCACATTTCTGAAGCATGACGTAATGGGGGGGTGTTATCTCTTTTGTCGAAAATCAGCCGTTTTTGCTCGAACATTAAATGCCTCCAAGTGGTATTTAATTCACTTCCCGAGCCCCTGGAAGCATGAAAATCACTTTAAACATGCTAATTTTAGCTCTAACACTGATGATCCACCTACAAATGTGAACTGACGTTCAAAAATAAAACATTTGAAAACGGACCATTTTCCACATTTCTGAAGCATGACGTAATGGGGGGGGTGTTATCTCTTTTGTCGAAAATCAGCTGTTTTTGCTCGAACATTAAATGCCTCCAAATGGTATTTAATTAACTTCCCGAGCCCCTGGAAGCATGAAAATCACTTTAAACATGCTAATTTTAGCTCTAACACTGATGATCCACCTACAAATGTGAACTGACGTTCAAAAATAAAACATATGAAAACGGACCATTTTCCACATTTCTGAAGCATGACGTAATGGGGGGGTGTTATCTCTTTTGTCGAAAATCAGCCGTTATTGCTCGAACATTAAATGCCTCCAAATGGTATTTATTTCACTTCCCGGGGTGAAGAAACCCTTTTTGAGAACTCAGAGTGAGTAAATTGGCCATTTTCATGCACTTTTAACCATTCCATTAATCTTGTGTTTTGGGCCCCTGGAAGCATGAAAATCACTTTAAACATGCTAATTTTAGCTTTAACACTGATGATCCACCTACAAATGTGAACTGACGTTCAAAAATAAAACATTTGAAAACGGACCATTTTCCACATTTCTGAAGCATGACGTAATGGGGGGTGTTATCTCTTTTGTCGAAAATCAGCCGTTTTTGCTCGAACATTAAATGCCTCCAAATGGTATTTAATTAACTTCCCGAGCCCCTGGAAGCATGAAAATCACTTTAAACATGCTAATTTTAGCTCTAACACTGATGATCCACCTACAAATGTGAACTGACGTTCAAAAATAAAACATTTGAAAACGGACCATTTTCCACATTTCTGAAGCATGACGTAATGGGGGGGTGTTATCTTTTTTGTCGAAAATCAGCCGTTTTTGCTCGAACATTAAATGCCTCCAAATTGTATTTAATTAAATTCCCGAG
This sequence comes from Lissotriton vulgaris, assembly GCF_964263255.1. Lineage (NCBI taxonomy): Eukaryota > Metazoa > Chordata > Amphibia > Caudata > Salamandridae > Lissotriton > Lissotriton vulgaris. Next base: position 57,780 of record NW_028254966.1, read on the forward strand.
CCCCTGGAAGCATGAAAATCACTTTAAACATGCTAATTTTAGCTCTAACACTGATGATCCACCTACAAATGTGAACTGACGTTCAAAAATAAAACATTTGAAAACGGACCATTTTCCACATTTCTGAAGCATGACGTAATGGGGGGGTGTTATCTCTTTTGTCGAAAATCAGCCGTTTTTGCTCGAACATTAAATGCCTCCAAATGGTATTTAATTAACTTCCCGAGCCCCTGGAAGCATGAAAATCACTTTAAACATGCTAATTTTGGCTCTAACACTGATGATCCACCTACAAATGTGAACTGACGTTCAAAAATAAAACATCTGAAAACGGACCATTTTCCACATTTCTGAAGCATGACGTAATGGGGGGGTGTTATCTCTTTTGTCGAAAATCAGCCGTTTTTGCTCGAACATTAAATGCCTCCAAATGGTATTTAATTAACTTCCCGAGCCCCTGGAAGCATGAAAATCACTTTAAACATGCTAATTTTAGCTCTAACACTGATGATCCACCTACAAATGTGAACTGACGTTCAAAAATAAAACATTTGAAAACGGACCATTTTCCACATTTCTGTAGCATGACGTAATGGGGGGGGGTTATCTCTTTTGTCGAAAATCAGCCGTTTTTGCTCGAACATTAAATGCCTCCAAATGGTATTTAATTAACTTCCCGAGCCCCTGGAAGCATGAAAATCACTTTAAACATGCTAATTTTAGCTCTAACACTGATGATCCACCTACAAATGTGAACTGACGTTCAAAAATAAAACATTTGAAAACGGACCATTTTCCACATTTCTGAAGCATGACGTAATGGGGGGGTGTTATCTCTTTTGTCGAAAATCAGCCGTTTTTGCTCGAACATTAAATGCCTCCAAATGGTATTTAATTAACTTCCCGGGGTGAAGAAACCCTTTTTGAGAACTCAGAGTGAGTAAATTGGCCATTTTCATGCACTTTTAACCATTCCATAAATCTTGTGTTTTGGGCCCCTGGAAGCATGAAAATCACTTTAAACATGCTAATTTTAGCTCTAACACTGATGATCCACCTACAAATGTGAACTGACGTTCAAAAATAAAACATTTGAAAACGGACCATTTTCCACATTTCTGAAGCATGACGTAATGGGGGGGTGTTATCTCTTTTGTCGAAAATCAGCCGTTTTTGCTCGAACATTAAATGCCTCCAAATGGTATTTAATTAACTTCCCGAGCCCCTGGAAGCATGAAAATCACTTTAAACATGCTAATTTTAGCTCTAACACTGATGATCCACCTACAAATGTGAACTGACGTTCAAAAATAAAACATTTGAAAACGGACCATTTTCCACATTTCTGAAGCATGACGTAATGGGGGGGGTGTTATCTCTTTTGTCGAAAATCAGCCGTTTTTGCTCGAACATTAAATGCCTCCAAATGGTATTTATTTCACTTCCCGAGCCCCTGGAAGCATGAAAATCACTTTAAACATGCTAATTTTAGCTCTAACACTGATGATCCACCTACAAATGTGAACTGACGTTCAAAAATAAAACATTTGAAAACGGACCATTTTCCACATTTCTGAAGCATGACTGTGAGAAGTTGGCCTGATAGGTAGTGTTTCCAATTCTGGAACCACTGGTTATCAGTCCAAACAAACCCCAAAGATGTCAGGTTGTAAGTCAACCTTGTAGACAAGCTATCCTAGTGGTAGCATGGACTAAGCAGCCTTAAAGGCTTAACTTAAGAGGTCGTGTTAAGCGAGCTTGTTTTACCACATACAATCCTGTAATCAAATGAAAGGACACCACACAAGTATATATTATAAAAATATATGTATTTATTACTAAATTACTCCCCAGTACTCTTTATGAGGAAAGGGGCACAAGCGTTAAATCAAAAGCACTGTTACACATATAAAGTTGCACGTTTATGGATGAGGGCGGGTGGCCACTCAGACCATATATTAAAAAAGTGGTATAAGTAACACTTTACGAACAATGGTTAGGCCTAGGGCCTAGAGATTCGCTGGGAGCAGTCAGGACAAGCAATGAAGAAGTCGGGAGTAGCCCACAGGAGACGGATGCAGCACGGAAAGTGCAGCGCGCACCAATGCACTGTCAATGGTGCGTAAAAGTCAGTTAAAGTGAATAAAAAGATACTTCCGCTGAACCTAGGAACACAAAACTTTAGACACAGACCCTAGAGGTGTGTACCAGTGTAAAGACACCGGCGTTGCAAAGTTACCTCACCCACAGGCCGTGGGTGCACAGGGTCGAAGTGGCGTCGGGTTCTGTCACGCAGGTTCTGGGTGCTTGGAGCTGTTGCAGCTGCAGGCGCTGTGAAGCAGAAGTGTCCGGTGCGATCCAAGGGTGGATCGATGTAGAAAAGTACCTGAAAGCAGAGGGGACAGAGTCTGGGTCACTCAGCAGTGACCAGGGTGGAACCAGGACGGAACCAGGCAATGTCGGGCGCAATCAGGCGGTTGTCGATAGGCTTCTCTCCGCTGTCACGTGGGCTCTGGGGCATCTGCGACGTCCA